>NC_053499.1:93880577-93930577 GCF_905171775.1 Rana temporaria
GTGTGAATCAAGGCATGCACAATAACATATTTACCCCCCGGATCTGTACGAACATCCAGGACCTGAAATGGCCTGTGGATGCGATAAGGGTCCCCCCTACTACCGCGCTCGGCAAGGATGGGGTGGCAAACAAGAGCGGTGGATCCCCACCTTTTGATAGCCTGGAAGCCCCTGCTCCCTTTAGGTATGTGAATGGCCTCGGTCCCCTGACCGTTTCAGCCTGGTTCCTTGCACAGTGTCTCCCCACCGGAGAAAACACTAACAACTGAGGTCTGGCAGGGGGAAGTGAGAATTTATGTTCTGGAGCAGTGTTTCCTAAAGGAAGAGGAGGAGCCCATCTCTCAATAGTGGCTGTCCTGAAAGATGGAAGGGTAAAAGGGTAAGTGAACCAACAATGCACTAGCTTAACCAATTAAGGACCGCCTCCTGCACCATATACGTCGGCAGAATGGCACGGCTGGGCACATCCATGTACAGGTACATCCTGTACTAGAACCCGGTCGCGCTCCCGCGACCCGGTCCGAAGCTGCGGGACTCGCGGACCCGATCGCCGCTGGAGTCCCGCGATCGGTCCCCGGAGCTGAAGAACGGGGAGAGCTGTGTGTAAACACGGCTTCCCCGTTCTTCACTGTGGCGGCAGCATCGATCGTGTCATCCCTTTTATAGGGGGACACAATCAACGACATCACACCTACAGCCACACCCCCCTACAGTTGTAAACACACTTCAGGTCACACATAACCACAGGGGAGGCTGATGGGGTTAACTCCCAATCCCAAACTGCAATTCTCATTTTAACAATAAACAATGCATTTTAAATGCATTTTTTGCTGTGAAAAGGACAATGGTCCCAAAAATGTGTCAAAATTGTCCGCCATAATGTCGCAGTTACAAAAAAAAAAAAAAAAAAAAAAAAGCTTATCGCCGCTATTAGTAGTAAGGTTGAAAAACTGGACCAAGTGGCCGCCTTGCAGATTTGCTCAGGAGATGCCCCGGCCTTTTCTGCCCATGATGCTGCTACTGCTGGTAGAATGAGGTAAAATACCCACCGGAGGTTCCAGTCCTAAAAAGAGATGTATGCCTCTTTAATGGCTTGTTTTAACCATCTTCCCAGGGTACTCTTGGAAGCCTTACTGCCCATGTTAGCCCCTTCCATCAGGATGAATAGTGAAGTAGACTTCCTGATATTCTTTGTTACTTCTAGATACTTTAGAAGACACCTCCTGACGTCCAAAGTGTGAAAGGCTTCTTCCCCTGGACCCGAAGGACAGGGGCAAAAAGGTATGGAGAATTATCCCCCGTGTACGGTGAAATATTGATGATATTTTCGGAAGGAAAGCTGGGTCTGTCTTTAAGACTAGCCTATCTGGTAGACATCTCATAGAAGGTTCTTCAATTGAAAAGAGCTTGTAACTCACTTATTCTTCGAGCAGAAGTTACTGCTACCAGCAGAATAGTTTTGAGTGTCAACATTTTTAGAGGTTCAAACGGAGACTTCGTGAGAGCCTGAAGAACCAAAGACAAGTCCCATTTGGGAAAACTAACAAAAGGTCTAGGCTTTACTTTTGCCATAGTCCTAAAGAATCTGATCATTAAAAGGTTCCCTTGACAGGGTTTTTTCCCAAAAAAATGATAAGGCAGCTACCTGAGTCTTGAGGGTACTTGCTGCTAAACCCTTTCTCCAATCCTTCTTGAAGAAATTCTAGAACCAAAATAGTATTACTAAAATTAAAGTTCTTGCTAGCTTCATCAATGTCCTGCTTCTTGTACCCCCTTGTTTAGTTAAATATATCACCGCTGTCATGTTGTCCGATTATATTTGTACATGTTGTTTCTTTAGGGTTAGCTGAAAGGAGAGAAGACTTGGCTGTATAGCCTTCAACTCTCTCCAATTTGAGGATCTCCTTGCCTCTGACTTTGACCAGACTCCTTGAGTTGTCCGTTCTTCCAGGTGGGCTCCCCACCCCCATGCACTTGCATCTGTTGTTACTCGTTGAGTTACTGGAAGGTTCCAAAGAAGCCCCTTCGAGATATTTCTCCACCACCAGGAGTGATCTTTTTGTCTTTGGTCCTATTTTGAACCTTTTTTCTAGGGGTTCCCGATGGGACCAATTCTTCAGGATCTCTGCCTGCAGAGGACAGGTATGAAATCTGGCCCACTGAACGGAATGAATAGCCTCTGTCAAGAGACCCAGAGTGGACATAGCTTGCCTCACCAAGATCTCTGAATCGCATTGAAGAGCTTTCAGAGCTGACTGCATTTTTTTCTATCTTCTCTTGGGGGGAAGACAAATTCTCAGATTCAGTAAAACAATCTCATAGCCCAAGAACCTCACCCTTTGGCATGGTATAAGATTGGATTTTTGGAGGTGGAGAAGCCAACCCAAACCCTTTAGGTGTTCTTAGGTTATTTGCAGATTGACCTCCACCTGATCTCTTGAGTCTGCAAACAGCAGTAGATCGTCCAAGTAAGGTACTATTGGAAATCCCTTCAGCCTCAAGGGTTCCAGAGCCTCTGCCATCACTTTTGTGAACACTCTGGGAGAAGAGGAAAGACCGAAAGGCAGGGCCCGAAATTGCAGGTGCCACAGTTCTCCTCCTTTGACTGCTAGCCGCAGAAAGTTTTGTGACTGGGGTGCTATTGGAACATGGAGATATGCATCTCTCAGGTCGATCGATGCCATGTGACAACCCAGGGTGAGTAGATTCCTCACAGAAAAAAATCGTGTCCATTCTGAATTTTTTGTATTTTATGGACAGGTTGAGAATCTTCAAATTGAGGATCAGGCGAAACTTGTGGGGATAAAACCCTTTCCTCTGCTGATCCTTCGGTAGTTGGGAAATAACTTCCTGTTGCATCAGTTCTTGCAAAAGAGACTTCATAGCCAGGGCGTTTTCCCGGTCCTTTGGTAGATTTGTGATGTAAAATCGATTTGGAGGAATCTGAGAATTCTAGTTGGTACCCCTGTCCGATTAGGCTCAGAACGAAAAGGACTTGTTTTTTCCCAAGCTGGAAGGAAGTCATGTAATCTTCCCCCTACTGGGAGATGGTCATTGTTTTATGGAGTTTGCTCGGGAGGTCTAAAGAGCACCCCTCCCCTGCCTTTTCCTCTGAGGATTCCAGGACTTTTTCTGTGCTTGGAATCTTTATTGGTTTGCTGAAAAGGACGAAAAAATTTCTGTTGCTGCACCACTACCTTCTTTTGTGGGAAAGCTTTTTTCTTATCTGCTGTCCTGTCAAGGACAGACTCTAGTTCTGGCCCAAACATCATGTCTCCTGAAAAGGGAATTCCGTATAATTTTACTTTGGAAGCAAAGTCCCCTGACCAGGTTTTTAGCCAGATGGCTCTTCTTGCTGAGTTAACCAGCGCTGAGGATCTGGCCGTCATCCTGATGGATTATGCTGAAGTGTCTGCCATTTATTTGACTGCTTTTAGCAAAATGGGAAAGGACTCCAATAGATCCTTCCTTGAAGTGCCTGCTATCACATGGTTTTTAAGTTGCTCCAACCAACACTCCATGTTCCTGGCAACAACTGTGGCAGCCATTGCGGGTTTTAGATTGGACAATACTGCATCCCAGGCTTTCTTCAGTAGCCCATCTGCCCTTTTGTCCATAGCATCCTTAAGGATGCCCATATCCTCGAAAGCTAAAAAAAAAAAAAAAAAAAAAAAAAAAAAAAATCGGTCTTTTTTGATACTTGGGAGGGCATCTATTTTTGTTTTTTTATTCCAAACCAACTCTTTTTCCTCAAAAGGAAACCGTCTTTTGAGGGCTTTGGAGAAAAACTGTCTTTTCTGGATCCCTCTACTCTTTCTTAATAGTATCTGTTAGGATCTTATGAACTGGGAAGACTATGTTTAACTTGTTCCAGACCCTGATACATTTTGTCATGTACCGACAACTGGGATCTTTCCTCTTGGATTTCTAAAGTGGTATATATTGCCTTGAGCAATTTGTGCACCTCTTCAAGCAACAGTTTATACCTAGATGATTTTGACCCTAGGGTCTCTGCCAACTTTTCTTACAGAGGATAAGAGATCTTTACACTCCTGTGTAGATTCTTCCCTCACTAGGTCCGCAATACAGGATCTGCACAGTGGTTTTGGCCAAGAATCCCTTAAAGGGTTTTTGCATGAGGGGCATTTTCTTCCTGTTGCTCTCTCCGATTAAGCTGTGGCTTTCTGAAACAGTAAACAGAAAAAACCAAGCCCTTTTTAAGGGTTAAATAAATCACCAATTAAGAGAACACACAGCACCCTTTAGCCGACACCCTATGTGCCACAGAGTCTCACTCCTTGCTGAACTACTATTAGAGCATTAATACTAAAGCAGACAGCTGCAGGTTTTAATTAGTAACACCAACAAGAAAACACCCAGTGTCATAAAAAAAGGAAAGAGGCACCACTGTACCTTTTTTACCTGGGCCTGGCCAGGAACCTGGGCGCCTGCAACCGCCACCGCTGCTGATGGTTCAGCTTCCTCCATTATGGACCACCGCAGCTGCCGCCAATGAGTTTTAAATAGCTTATTTTCCTTTGCTTAGCTCCTCCTATGAGCGAAAGGAAGTCCTGGCCAGATGACCCGCCTCTTTCTCCTGCGTTCCAGCAGCTGGAACCAATCGCTGCTACGCCCCGCTGGAAGTCTCCGCCCACCGGAATTGACGTCACCCGCCGTCTGGGATTCGGCGCCCCCATGCAGAGACCTGGCATATCGCGCAGTGCGAGCACAACTGTGCCCCCCCCCGAACACCCTGGGCAGACAACCCCCGACTGACCATTACTCCTGTGAGCTGGCGAAGGAAGAGACACCAGAGAACCCCCCTCATGTACGGGAAGGAGCTGGGTTGGTCTGAGAGAAAAACAACAGATGCAGGTACTGCCAAAAACCCTCCTGGAGAGAGCACATCCCCTCTGGTTCCCCAGCAGTGTCTCCATGGCGGAGGAAACACTAAAAACTGAAGGCATGGTGGAAGCAGCCACTTTTTAAAGGGGCGTTGTCACGCAGTGTTTCCTGTGAAGAGGCGGAGCTACGCTCTCTCCAAGGTGCTGTCCTGAAAGGCGAAGGGAGAAAAAAGTATAAACAAAGAATATTTGTTATATCCTTGTTAGATTTTCCCTGATCCACCAACCAGAAATTAATTTTTTTCCCAAATGTTACTGTAAATAGCTTGAGTAACTGTTTTTCGGCTCTGAAGTAAGGTTTGAATCACTTTTTCTGATAAACCCTTGTCCCTCAAAATCTCTTCCTCATTAACCATGCTGAGAGTTTCAGCATTGGCACTTGAGGATGCAAGAGGGGTCCCTGTGACAGGAGGTCTTGTCTGCATGAGAGCCCCAAAGGTGGTTGGTCTGTCAACTTCAGTAATGTTGCAAACCAGGGTCTCTTGGGCCAAAAAGGTGCCACTAGTATTAAACATGTTTCTTCTGCAAGAAACTTGGCCAGGTGAATGAGGTGAAGCGGTGGAAACGCATAGGCCAGACTGAAGGTCCAGGGTATCTGTAAGGCATCTACCTCCAAGGGTTGATCTCCTGGACATAGCGAGCAGAAATTGTGAACTTTTGCATTCTCTTTGTTTGCAAACAAATCTATTTCTGGGATCCCCCAGTGAGTTGTTATGATGTTGAAAACTTCCATATGTAGAGACCATTCTTGATTCGAAACTAGTTGTCGACTCAAGAAGTCTGCAGTGCTGTTCTGTTCGCCCTTCAAGTGTTTTGCAGAGATAGATTTTAGATGGACTTCTGCCCATTGAAACATATGTTTGGCTACCAACATTAGACGAGGACTTCTGGTACCTCCCTGTTTGTTTATATAAGCTACTGCCGTCATATTGTCTGATCGGACTTGAAGGTGGTGACCCTGTAGCTTGTCCTGAAATGCCAGTAGAGCTCTTAGGATTGCCGTTAACTCCTTTCATTTGGAAGAAAACTCTTCTGGTGTCCACCTGCCCTGTGCCCAGAATGCATTGAGATGAGCTCCCCAACTGCTGGTAAGAGTAGATGTGATAGGTAGGACCCAGAGAACCTCTTTGTTTAGGTTCTCTTTGTCCTTCCACCACCAGAGAACGCTTCACTTTGGTGGGGATCGATATGGATTCCTCTAGACCTTTGTCTTTTAACTGTTCCAATAGAAATCTCTGTAGGTCTCTCTGGTGGAACCTAGCCCATTGCACAGCCGGGATGGCTGCCGTCATCAGACCAAGTGCTGACATGACCTCCCTTACTGTACAATTGTGGCTGGTTTGAAGAAATGACATCCTCTGAATCAGATTCAATATATTTTCTTCCGGCAAGACTATCTTTTGTTCTACAGATAGGATCTTGTAACCCAAGTACAGAATATTCTGTGTTTTGGATTTTTCTAGACTGACAACACAATGCAACCTGAGGCACTTGGGGTGGATTAACTCTAACTACTGACAGAGTTGCTTCTCTGAGTGGGCTGTGAGGAGTAAGTCATCTAGATATGGTATGATTTAGACTGACTGGAGTCTCAACGAGACCAATGCTTCCCCAAGAACTTTGGAAAAAAATTATTGGGAGACGACGACAGATCGAAGGGCAGGGCTCTGCACTGAAAATTATACATTTTTGATTCTATCTGAATCGCCATACGAAGACATTTCTGGAATTCCCTCCTTATTGGGATATGCAGATAGGCATCCCTTAAATACAGGGTTGCCATAAAACTTAATTTTTGAAAATTTTTTATTGAATAAATTGACTCCATCCGAAATTTCTTGTAACGGATGGAGAGGTTCAGGGGTCGGAGGTTCATTATCAGTCTGAACGTCTGACGGCTTTTTTACCACAAAAATGTGCAAGTAAAAACCTTCCCGTTCGTGAATAGGGACTGGTGTCAATACTTCTTGATCCACCATTTCTCCTATTAGTAAGGGTAAAGCCCTGGCTTTTTCTGAGTGACTTGGTAGTTTTGTCACCAGAAACTTGTATGGTGATTCGCTGTGAAATTCCAGCGCATATCCGCTTTTGATTACGTTTAGAACAAAATATGTTTGAGGTTGTCTTTTCCCATTGTGGAAGAAAGTTCTTTAGTCTTCCTCCCCCTGACGTCACTGGGGCTTGGGATCCTAAATAGGGCGGTTAAAAAGTATGCCCCCTTTCCCTTTTTGCCCTGTCTAAGTTTTTTTGGGGTTTGAACTCTAACTGTTTTTGCGGGTTCCTTAGAGGGATGAAAACAATTTCTCTGAAAGTTTTTCTTTTTAGTAGGGAAAGATTTCCTTTTTGTCCGCCGTTTTCTCCAAGGCGGTATCCAATTCAGGCCCAAAAACTCAATCCCCTGTTTTCATCCATACAGACCTGGCTGCCACTGAAAGCCGCAGATTTAGCTGTAAATTTAACAGCGTCAGTTGCGTCTGAGATTAAACTAGTTGCCTTGAAAAGCATTGGAAACGTTTTCAAGAGCTCCTCTCTAGAAGTGCCTGCTTGTAGGTGTTCTTCCAACTAGCTACACAGGAAGTGGCTAATGCTGGTTTCAATCCTGCCATTGAAGCATCCCAAGCCCTTTTTAAGACTGTGTCTTTCTGTCCATTGTGTCCTTTAAATGTCCCATATCTTCGAAAGCCAGGTCTGACTGCTTTGATACCTTCGATACAGAGGGGCATCAAGCTTTGGATTTTTATTCCAGACTGGGTTCTTGTCAAAGGGTAACCTTATTTTGAGAGAATTTGGGAAGAAAGCTTTTTTATCTGGCTCAGCCCATTCTTTGCAAACTAGATCAGAGAGTAAACTATGAATAGGGAACACTCTGGCCTTCTTTTTGCCCAGGGCAGCATACATCTTGTCATGCCTGGATAATTGAGCTTCTTCCTCAATCTCCAGTGTATCATAAATAGCACTCAATAATTCATCTACTTCCTCAATAGATAATTTATATTTTGTTAACTGCGACCTGATCTTCCTATTGGTCCGAGTCAGAGTCATAAGATTCAGGCCTAACTAACCCGGGGCTAGGTATTGTGGGGCTTGGTGAAGGGGAAACTGCAGCTGCACTACTGGTGGAAGCGGACACATTTACGTCTGAAATTAAGTCCCTAAGGGATTTTAAAATGTTGATGCCATCTCCTCCTTAAATGAGCTTAGGAACTTGGCCAAGGGGGAGTCTGCCTCAGATTTCAATAAACATGCGATACATTGCCTGCATGAGGCTTTGTTAGAGCCTGAGGATAGTTTGCTTCCACAATTAGGGCACCTTCTGCTGCCCGACTTGTCCTCCCTTGAAGCCTCCTTAGCCTGCAACAGAAAAAGGTAGATGGACTTAATATCTACCCCTTTTCCCTTTAAGAGGCACCCGTGCTGCCACCACCATTGCTGCTTCCCGGGACAGTGCATCCACCACCATGGAGTAACTAGACCCAGCCACTACAACCCAGCATACAAAAACCACCAGTACAGGGCTTGCCCAGCAGCCTACCTGGTTTAAGCTGGTGCCTACATCCTCCGGAGTGTCCTGGGGATTTGCCTCCATGGACCCCCCCTTGTCGCTCCGTATCCCGCCGCTAGTCCGGTACCGCTGGACGCAGGTCAGGGATGAGTAGGCCCAGCGCAGGCTTTTTTGCTCCTCCACGCACCCTTGAGACCCGGAACCGGAAGTCTCGGTGCACAGTGATGCCGCGATTCCGCTGGAAATGACGCTTCAGCGTCTCCGACCCCCACCGCGAGGCGCTGGCAATGGATGCATCTACTCACCCACTCCCGGGGAAAAACGCACCATTCTGTCCACTGGCTTACATCGGCACCAGGAGGAGGAAAACGGGTCTGCTCCGGTTTTACTGGACGAAAACCTGTCTTAGAGCTTGAACTTGGCAGATAAAACATTGATATAAACGCCCTGCTTGTATAATAGATGGGGAGGGAAAATGATTTAAAAAATTAAAGCAGGAGACCATGATAAAGGGAAACAGAAAAAAAATAGATTTATTGACAACATATAAAGTTATATTTAGTTGCAATTTATAAAAATAAAATAAAAAAAAAAAATATATAAAAAATCACATTTTAAATTGTGCATAAAAATCCTTAAAAAAAAAAAAATTGTAAATTACTGGAAACAATGGCTTTGAATTTTGGAATGGAAGAACTATACTAAGCTATTGTGAAGTTAGTACCATTAACCACTTGAGATCCGCGCTATGGTCGAAAGATGTCCATAGCGCGGCTCTCAAGTGCTGGGAGGACGTCCTGCCGTTGTTGTTCCCTGGGCGCGCAGCGGGGAAACAACGTGCCTGGCGCATCGCTCGGGAGCCGATGCGAGTGCCTGGCGGCCGCGATGTCCGCCAGACACTCGCGATCGTCGGGAACACAGCTGGTAACACAGCAGGACGTGGAGCTCTGTGTGTAAACACAGAGCTCCACGTGCTGTGAGGGAGAGAGGAGATCGATCTGTGTCCCTTTACATAGGGACACAGCATCGGTCACCTCCCCCAGTCACCCCCCTCCCCCCACACAGTAAGAACACTATGAGGGAATACATTTAACCCCTTCCTCACCCCCTAGTGTTAACCCCTTCACTGCCAGTCACATTTATACAGTAATTAGTGCATTTTTATAGCACTGATCGCTGTATAAATGTGAATGGTCCCAAAATGGTGTCAAAAGTGTACGATACGTCCGACGCAATATCGCAGCCCTGACAAAAAAAAAAAAAAAAAAAAAAAAATCGCAAATCGCCCCCATTACTAGTAAAAAAAACAAAAACAAATCTATCCCCCATTTCGTAGGCACTATAACTTTTGCGCAAACCAGTCGCTTATTGCAATTTTTTTTTTTTTTTTACAAAATACGTCGAAAAATACGTATCGGCCTTAACTGAGAAAAAAAATAGTTTTTTTAAAAAAAATTGGGATATTTCTTATAGCAACAAGTAAAAAAAATATATATTTTTTTTTAAATTGTCGCCCTTTTTTTGTTTATAGCGCAAAAAATAAAAACCGCAGAGGTGATCAAATACCACCAAAAGAAAGCTCTATTTGTGGGGAAAAAAGGACACCAATTTTGTTCGGGAGCCACGTCGCAACGACCGCGCAATTGTCAGTTAAAGCGATGCAGTGCCGGAAGCTGAAATTTCGCCTGGGAACGAAGGGGGTTTATGTGCCCAGTAAGCAAGTGGTTAAAGGAGTTGTAAAGGAAACATTTTTTTTTTTTTTTTGCTGAAAATTACTGTTTACAGAATATTAGACATGTACACTGCCGAAAAATTCTTTTTTCGTTTATGTTTTTTTTTTTTTGTAAAATCGAAAAAAAAAAAAAAAATACGTTTTGTTTTTTTGCTTTTTTCGTAAATTCGGGAAATTTGAAAATTCTGAATTTTCGGATTTCAGAAAAAGCAAAAAAACTAAAAAAAAAATGAAAAATGAAATTTCCGAAAAAACAAAACAAATGAAACTAACATGAAAGAAAACAAAACGGAAATTCTAAAAATTCGGAAATTTCCCATTTTCAAATTTTAGAACTTTAGATTTTTGAATGTTACAATTTGAAATGTTTTATTTTTGAATTTTATTTTTACATTTATTTTTCGAATTTTTTTATTTTCGAAAATTCGAAAGTGAAAAATGTGTAAATTCAAAAAAATAAAAAAATTGAATATTAGAAATTTCAAAAATTCGAAAAATGAAAAATGCGTAAATTTGAAAAATGAAAAATACAAAAATGAAAAATTCTAAAATTTAACATTTCGAAATTCGAAAGTTAAAAATTCGAAAATTCGAAGATCGAAAATGAAAAATTTGAAATTGAAAAATTAGCAAATTCGAAAATAAAAAATGAAAAATTCAGAATTTCTAAAATTCGAAAAAAAAAAAAAAAATAGTATTTCCGAAAATCCGAATTTTGGAAATTAAAAAAATTACGGAAATTGAAAAATACAGAAATTGAAAAATACAGAAATTGAAAAATACAGAAATTGAAAAATTCAGAAATACGAAAATTCCGGAAATCCGAAAATTCTAAATTTTCGGAAGTCCTAAAATAAAAAATTTGTTAATACGAAAATTCAGAATTAACGAATTTCCGTTAAAAAACTAATTAGAAACTAAACAAATTGCACATGTCTACAGGGTATAGACACATTGCGATTGCTTTTAAAATTGATTAAAAATAGATAAAAAGTACCAGTTACACTTACTCTTTCACACGTCCGTTCAGTTCGTCCGTTTTTTGGACGTCCGTTAACGGACCGCAATGGTTAGCGTCCCGTCCGTTAACATCCGTCTCCGTTAATCTCCGTTTTTTTGAACGGAAGAAAAGCCTATTTTTTTTCCGTCAAAAAAAAACGGAACGGACGAAAAACGGATGTTAGCGGACGATCCGTTTACCATCTGTTCCGCTAACATCTGTTTTTCATCAAAATATGTAAAAATCCAAATCCAATAAACTTTAATATGCATTCAATATGCATACATCACAATACCCTTTGACCCAGGTAGTGTAAAGTCCGAATGTCACATGATCCCCTAGTACATGCTGCCCAGTGTCTGTATAGAACACAGCATTTTAAATTGTGCATAAAAATCCTTAAAAAATAAAAAAATTGTAAATTACTGGAAACAATGGCTTTAAATTTTGGAATGATAGAACTATACTAAGCTATTGTGAAGTTAGTACCATTAACCAGTTCCCGACCCGCTCATGTACATATACGTCAGCAGAATGGCACGGACAGGCACATCAACGTACCTGTACGTGCCCTGCTTGACGGGGTCGGGGGTCCGATCGGGACCCCCCCCGGTACATGGCGCGGGTCGGTAATCTTCAGGAGCGATCCGGGATGCGGGGGTTCGTTTTTGTCCGCCCCCTCCGGATCGCTCCCCAGCCAATCAGCTTCCTCCCCCGCCCTCCTCTGCCTGCATTGTAAAGACAGGCAGAGGAGGAAGTGATGTCACCGCTCCTCCCGCCGGTATATTCATCCGGCGGAGGAGCGGAGACATCGCACAGTGAGTACACAAGCACTACACTGACACCTGTACACATAGGCTTACGATCCCCCCCCCCGGTCACCCCCACCAGCCCACCCCTGTCACACTGTCACTAAATTGCAGTGATCATTTACTGATCACTGCATTTAGTTTCAGTGTGACAGGCAGTTAGTGTCAGGCAGTTAGTGTTAGGTCCAGGATAGCCCCCTACCCCCCCCAATAAAGGTTTTAACCCCTTGATCACCCCCTAGTTAACCCTTTCACCCCCCTTTTGCCAGCGTCACTAAGCGATCGCTTTTCTGATCGCTGTATTAGTGTCGCTCGTGCCACTAAGTAGCTAGTTTTTTTTTGAGGTTCGCCGCCATGTTTTTATAGCGTTAGAAAATTTATGGGGGTACCTAACGCTATAAAAACATGGCGGCGAACCTCAAAAAAAACTAGCTACCTAGCGGCACGAGCGACACTAATACAGCGATCAGAAAAACGATCGCTTAGTGACGCTGGCAAAAGGGGGGTGAAAGGGTTAACTAGGGGGTGATCAAGGGGTTAAAACCTTTATTGGGGGGGGGGTAGGGGGCTACCCTGGACCCAACACTTTTAACCCCTTGATCACCCCCTAGTTAACCCTTTCACCCCCCTTTTGCCAGCGTCACTAAGCGATCGTTTTTCTGATTGCTGTATTAGTGTCGCTCGTGCCGCTAGGTAGCTAGTTATTTTTTGAGGTTCGCCCGCCAGGTTTTTATAGCGTTAGGTACCCCCATACATTTTCTAATAAAGGTTTTAACCCCTGATTGCCCCTAGAGTTAACCCTTTCACCCCCTATTGCCAGCGTCACTAAGCGATCATTTTTCTGATCGCTGTATTAGTGCCGCTAGGTAGCTAGTTATTTTTTGAGGTTCGCCCGCTAGGTTTTTATAGCGTTAGGTACCCCCATACATTTTCTAATAAAGGTTTCAACCCCTGATTGCCCCTAGAGTTAACCCTTTCACCCCCCTATTGCCAGCATCACTAAGCGATCATTTTTCTGATCGCTGTGTTAGTGTCGCTGGTGCCGCTAGGTAGCTAGTTATTTTTTGAGGTTCGCCCGCCAGGTTTTTATAGCGTTAGGTACCCCCATACATTTTCTAATAAAGGTTTTAACCCCTGATTGCCCCTAGAGTTAACCCTTTTACCCCCTATTACCAGCGTCACTAAGCAATAATTTTTCTGATCGCTGTATTAGTGCCGCTAGGTAGCTAGTTATTTTTTGAGGTTCGCCCGCTAGGTTTTTATAGCGTTAGGTACCCCCATACATTTTCTAATAAAGGTTTTAACCCCTGATTGCCCCTAGAGTTAACCCTTTCACCCCCTATTGCCAGCGTCACTAAGCGATCGTTTTTCTGATCGCTGTATTGGTGTCACTGGTGCCGCTAGGTAGCTAGTTAGTGCCAGTAACGCTTACACCCACGCGCAAAGCATACTCCACCCATATGTGGAATTACACCCCAAAATACATTCTGCTGCTTCTCCTGAGTACGGGGCTACCACATGTGTGAGACTTTTTGGGAGCCTAGCCGCGTACGGGACCCCAAAAACCAATCACCGCCTTCAGGCTTTCTAAGGGTGTACATTTTTGATTTCACTCCTCACTACCTATCACAGTTTCGAAGGCCATAAAATGCCAAAATAGCACAAAAAACCCAAATGACCCCATTTTGGAAAGTAGACACCCCAAGCTATTTGCTGAGAGGCATGTCGAGTCCATGGAATATTTTATATTTTGACACAAGTTGCGGGAATATGATAAACTGATTTTTTTTTGCACAAAGTTGTCACTAAATGATATATTGCTCACACATGCCATGGTTATATGTGGAATTGCACCCCAAAATACATTCTGCTGCTTCTCCTGAGTACGGGGATACCACATGTGTGGGACTTTTTGGGAGCCTAGCCGCGTACGGGGCCTTTTTTTCAAAAAATAAAAATCGCATAGGCAATCAAATACCATCAAAAGAAAGCTCTATTTGTGGGAAGAAAAGGACACAAATTTCGTTTCGGTACAACATTGCATGACCGCGCAATTACCAGTTAAAGCAGCACAGTGACAAATTGTAAAAACACCTTGGGTCTTTAGACAGCGTATTGGTCCGGGGCTTAAAGTGGTTAAAGGAGTTGTAAAGGAAACTTTTTCTTTTTTTGCTGAAATTACTGTTTACAGAATATTAGACATGTGCACTGCCGAAAAATTCGTTTTTTTCGTTTATGTTTTTTTTTTTTTGTAAAATCGAAAAAAAAAAAAAAAAAAAAAAAATATTTCCGTTTTGTTTTTTTGCTTTTTTCGTAAATTCGGGAAATTTTAAAATTCTGAATTTTCGGATTTCCGAAAAAGCAAAAAACGAAAAAAAATGAAAAATGAAATTTCCGAAAAAAAACAAATGAAACTAACATGAAAGAATACAAAACGGAAATTCTAAAAATTCGGACGATCCGTTTACCATCCGTTCCGCTAACATCCGTTTTTCATCAAAATATGTAAAAAATCCAAATTCAATAAACTTTAATATGCATTCAATATGCATACATCACAATACCCTTTGACCCAGGTAGTGTAAAGTCCGAATGTCACATGATCCCCTAGTACATGCTGCCCAGTGTCTGTATAGAACACAGTGCCTGCAGATTCACTGAAAAAGAGCAAAAAATGGCTAAAGATGTGGCACATGAGGAGCTGATCCAGCTAGTCCACGAGCGTCCTGCCATATGGGACAAGAGGGCTACAGAATATAGTGACCGGAATATTTGCAACACTCAATGGGAAGAGATATAAGAGGTGGTGACACCAAACTGGCGGTCACTGAGCAATAAGGACCGTATGAAACGTGGTAAGTAGTTTGTGGTTTAAAGGGGGGTTGGGGGTCACCTGCCACGTCACCTGCCACTAATTGTGTATTGTCCACATCACCTGCCACTAATTGTGTATAGTCCACTGGCCACGTCACCTGCCACTAATTGTGTATTGTCCACTGGCCACGTCACCTGCCACCAATTGTGTATTGTCCACTGGCCACGTCACCTGCCACTAATTGTGTATTGTCCACTGGCCACGTCACCTGCCACTAATTGTGTATTGTCCACTGGCCACGTCACCTGCCACTTCACCTGCCTCAAGACATAGATATGTATAAAACCTAAATACACCCCTGCTGTCTTGTCACAACTGTACTCCAAATATGCGTTTTTAAATAGTAGGAGTACATGTTGGATTTCTGACAGTTTACTGTGTCTACTGTTCCTTTATAGGAAAGAACATTGTGGCCAGATGGCGCTCCTTAAGAGACCGCTACCGGCGGGATCTTAAGGAGGTGGCAAATAGCCGGAGCGGAGCTGGATCCTCCCATTTTAAAAAGGGGACCTTTTTCGAGATGCTGGACTTTCTTCGCAACGTAATGAGCTTAAGAAGGTAACTGAAAAAATTAGTTAACCCCTATCTTACATTAGTTGACCTAGTAAGCCCCAATTATTGAACTTTATCCTCCCAGAAAATAACCGTATAATACAAAGGCATAATGACCTAGTATGCATAGCATACTAGCTCATTACGAATTTCTTACCTCAGATAGAATTCCCCGTAATTAATCTTCTTTCCCCTCAATCACTCCTTGAGTGACTTGTTGGTATTGGGGCTCCGATTTGCACTAACTTTGATGACGTCATGCGTGTGGGAGCCACCAGTCACAGCAAGGTCACCTTCAGAAATCGCACGCTTAGTCAGGCACCGTTGTCTATGTGTTTTCTGCAAATATCTCGAAAACCATTTAGGTTTAGGAGATATTTGGTGCATCTACAGGTAAGCCTTTAATCTAGGCTTAATTGTAGGTAAAAGTGGTATGTAGGGTAAACAACACTACCACACACATGGATCTTTGTATTGTAATAACTCCTCTGTATTGACCTTTAACCCATCTATCAACTTATATTTTACAGTACTGCCAGTAACATATCTGACACGAATTAAGATGATACAGACATTGAGGGGCAACAGCAGGAGCAGGAGGGAGAGATGGGAGATGAAGAGAGCCATCAAAATCCTCCGGAAAACACACCAGCGGCAGCAACAGACATGCCACCGAGACAACGTGTGCCTGTAAGTTTCATATATAAAATGACTCTTGTTGAAATCTTTGAAAAATAAAATGTGCTAATAATTGATGTTCCACCCCTCAGATTCGTTCTGTTGCTACCACAGCACGGGGGAAAAAAACAAGAGAAAAGATGTGGATGAAGCAATGCTGACTTTTATGGAGGACATGAGAGGGATCCGACGAGATGAAAACGATCCCTTTTCCAATCCCAACAACAAAGATGCAAGTTTCCTCCGCAGTCAGTATCATCAACTGCAGAAAATACCTCCCAACCTCAAAATTGATGCACACCTGGCAATTGCTAGTTTTATTGGGGGGTGTGTGAAGGTGGCTAGATCTGGCAACCCTTTGCCCCAAGTTATCCCACCTCCCCAACGCCCATTTTATCCGGAGCATGCGCCACCTAGTTCATTTGGTCATCAGTACCATCTGGTCGTTATCCCCCATCACCAACGTGCCCCAGCCAACACTCCCCAAAATTTTGGACCCCCACCCCAAGCACCCTCCTATGATTCCTCTTCTTCCCAGGCCACTGCATATGCTAGCTCTTCCCAATCGTACTCCAGTTCCCCCAGTCCTTATTATACAAACCTTTGATTTTTTTTTACATCTTTTTTTGTTAAAATGTGTTACTTGCCCCCATTTTCTTTTTTAATAATTAAACCTTACAACCTTCTGTTGTGGATGTTACTGCTATGTATTCTCTTGCCATTTGTTTTGGTTTTGTTTTAAGCTTTTATGCTAAAAATAAAAAAATCCCAAAGTATTTTGTTCACCCAGTTCAGCTTACAGTATTTGAAATTGTATGTTCACGAAATTAAAGAAAATTGACTGTTTAGAAAAAAAAATTGTCGTACTTTATAAAAATTGAAAGAAACTGATACAACAAGGTGACTATCATAGGGTCACCAATAATGAGACTATGGAAATATAAGCATACACGGATATAAATCACAAGACTACAATCAGGGCTGTGGAGTCGGAGTCGGGGGAAATTTTGGGTACCTGGAGTCGGAGTCGGCAAACAATGCACCGACTCCTACTAAATTTAGATTGGAATAATAAAAAAAAAAAGCAAGTTTAAATGTCCCAATTCACAAAAAGTTATAATTAATGACTTCTCTACTGTAAGAATAAAGACCAATGCATGCAGTGCCTCACATAACCGCAAAACGAACACGTTAAGTGACCGTGAAGAAGCATGCTTTTCATGTGCTTCACTATATGGCACGCAACGCACAATTAGGAGCTGCAATACTTATACTTTTCATAGTGTTGTGTTCTGCTTTTACAGGGAACGCATGTTAGAGAACCAGTAAGTGTCCAAATAAAAAAATTCCAACAAGAGTTTTATAAAGCACTAAAAGAAGTTGAAAAGTATGATCGCTCATCAAAACTTAAAAACAAAGTATCAAATAAAAAGAACTGTGGTTCAAAAATGATAAAAACAGCGCTGTGTAATAAAGTGATAAATAACCCCAAAAGAGAGGTTTCTGTTGAAGATACAGATGTGAAGTACTGGGTGATCAAAAAATAGGTGGAAGTGCACCCTCAAATCTATTTAAGATTCACCCATATGCTGTGAGAGTGCCCACTTCTGAAAAAAAGGCTTGACGCAGCCTGTAAAGGGGATGTTTAGAACTCACAAGCACTCCTTCAAATGATCCTCAAATTCCTCTGTGACGGTCAAACTTGGTGATGTTACATGCAAACAATAAAAACACTATAATAGTGAAGCATTGCCAACATTAAACAATATACTCTAAGTGGGAATTAGTTCCCTATGTAAAATGCCCGTACAGGAAAATAAATAAGAATGAACAAAAAAAGCAAGCCTGTATTCTCTGCTGATGTCTGCTGTCGTCTCCGTCCTATGGACACCAGGGGCCGCACGAGTGCTTCTAACGCTGGCAAACAAGTGGATGGTTTGTAGACTGCAGGTAGGCTTCCGTGTTGCGCTGTGCAGCCGAGGAGAGGAACAGGAGAGCCGCCCAGGTGATCAGAGTGCAGCGCCCATCAAAACTTACTGTTGAAGAAGCCATCCTTGTTTATCCAGAGATCGTTAGTGATGTGGCCAGAATAGTTACTGCAATGCCACCCACCCAAGTCAGTGTCAAAAGATTATTTTCAGCCCTAAAAATAATAAAGTCTGACTTAAAGCGGTTCTCCACCCTAAAGTGAAGTCCCGCTGATCGGAACCCTCCCCCCCTCCGGTGTCACATTTGACACCTTTCAGGGGGAGGGGGGTGCAGATACCTGTCTAAAGACAGGTATTTGCACCCACTTCCGGCCACACGCTACGGGCAAAAGACTTTTTTCTGACTTCCCGTCTGTCGCCCGTTGTGTGCTGGGAACACTCGGCTCCCAGCACACAGCGTGTGAGCCAATCGGCGGGCGCAGTGCGACTCGCGCATGCGCCGTAGGGAACCGGGCAGTGAAGCCGCAGCGCTTCACTTCCTGGTTCCCTCAGCGTGGATGGCGGGGGGAGCAGCAGAGAGACGAGCGATCGCTCGTCCTCTGCTGCGATCGGCGCTGGACTCCAGGACAGGTAAGTGTCCTAATATTAAAAGTCAGCAGCTGCAGTATTTGTAGCTGCTGGCTTTTAATATTTTTTTCCCGTGGCACATCCGCTTTAAGAGCCTCTATGAAAGAGGATCTGGCAGAGGCAATTCTCTTCCTTAGAACTCTACATTGAATTGATTTGCATTTGCTAAGCCTATAACTACATTTCAAGATTAATATAAACCATTTCTAGGTTTTACAGATAACCCTAACCCTACAGATAAGCTTTGTTTTTGTTCTAAAACAACCAAATAATGTGGTTTGTATTTTTGAACTGGTAAAGATCCTGTTCCTGGTGTTTATGCCTGCTGCTACTATCCAGCCACTTGATTGTTTTCATTGTGTTTGTCTTTTGCTTAAACTGTGCAATACAGTAGACTGTTGGCTTCCCAGCCAGTAGTCCTGTGGTAGGTTGCGTTTCTTTCCCTCAAGGAATGTATAAAATACATTCGCATATTAATACAGAGGAGTCGGAAGTACATAAAACTGAATAGTCGGAGTCGGAACATTTATCTACCGACTCCACAGCCCTGTCTACAATACTAACAAGATAAAAGTAGTATTTTTGAAAAGTATTTCATTAACATTTTCAGTGGAACAAGAAAGCTCATGCAGGTCAGCATGAAGGGGTCAAACATGGTACTACGAAGGTGCACATAATAAACTGCCTCGTGACTGTCTTTACACATACTGATACTGCCACGGAACCTCTCCTGCAGGGGACATGAAAAAAATAGCGAAATGATCACGCATGAGAAGAACTGAATTGCTGGGTCGCAGTCCAGAAAAGCGTACAGAAGGTAAGTCTATCTCGTCCTCTTCCTCTACAGAAATCCCTTCTTTTTCACGGATGACATTGTGGAGGACACAGCAGGCTTGGATTGCCAGTTGGGCATTCTCCAACCGATAGTTGAAATTTTTTTTAGGGGTTGTTAAATTTTGCCTGGCATAAGGCCTTAAAAGATGCTGGGAAAGTCCAAATGCCTCATCAGCTACAAGAACATGTGGCATATCTGGTCCTTCAGTTCCTGGGAGTGGTTTATCTGATGGCAAATTAAAGTGTCCCTCAAGTAGTCTTCTCCCCATTTGTGATGCTGAAAAGACTCTTGCGTCTGCATTAGACCCATATGCCCAAATATCGACTGCTACAAACCTGTAAATGCTGTTGCAGATTGCCATTAGCACAAGGGAGAAGTATTTTTTAGGCAAATATTTTTGCTTTTGCTTTGGCTCCAAGCTTTTAAACAAAATTGGTAAGCGCAGAGGTACTCTTCCTTGCTATCTGATTTATGACCTAAATTGTTAAATGTAATATGTTGCATTTTACCAATTGTACTAATGACGTATATTTTGTCATGCACAGACCACCATATGTAAAAAGAAAAGAACGAATTGCAAGCCCTGACGAAGCACCACAGTGCGAAACTAGTTGGCAGTCTGCATTTATAATTCTTTCTTTCTCAATTCTTTACAAAATTTTGTGGTCACAATCATGTAAACTGTTTATATGAATATTTGTATGGATTTTTATATGAAAATTAAACTTATTTGATATTTTTCTAAAAACCATTGTGTTTTGTGCGCTTACCTTAAATACTAAGAACAACCCCTCACTTCAAAAATCCCTACATTACCACCACCCGCCGCGCAGCCAATTATCAAAGCGCATTTTGAAAAAGGAAAGAAAAAGGAAAGAAAAAGGAAAGGAAAAGGAAAGAAAAGGAAAGAAAAAAAAAGGAAAAAAAAAAAAAGGGGGGGGGTGGAACGACACGGTGCAAACGGGCCATCTACGCTCTCAACATTCCAAAGAGTGTTAAATAAGAACAGATCACAGCCAGAACAGCAATCTCATCCCATATCGAGTTGTGAGTACTGACCAGAACACCTGAAAGCCACCCAAGGTGACCATATCTGGTTGAATTTTTCTGACGATTCCCTGGCAATGGCTACGGTTTCTTCCATTTGGTAAATGTTCCCTATGGAACTAAGCCATTCAGGGATGGAAGGAATATCCTTTGATTTCCAATGCCTGGGAATCAAGACTTTCGCTGCATTCAGGAGATATCTGGTCAATGATTTTTTATAATGCTGCATGGAGCAGTCCGCAATATGGAGTAAGCAACATGCAGGGGTGAGAGAGATTGTAGTATCCGTGATGACTTTGATCAGTTCGCACACCTTGTCCCAAAAGGGTCTCAAACGAGGGCACTCCCACCAGATATGAAAAATGGTGCCCTGATCTTGCTCACATCTCCAACATGAATCCGATGTCAGCGGATACCATTTTTTTATTTTATCCGGAATGGCATACCATTGTGTTAAAAGCTTATAAGACATTTCTTGCAGTCTCGTGCCAATCGAACACTTATGGGCAAAGACGCAGGCACGTTTCCATTGCTTATCAGTAAAGCTTATTTTTAGTGCCCTTGCCCATTGTGCTTGAATTCCAGAGGCTATCCCCCCCTATCTAGTTGGAGTCAAGAGTACGTGAGGGAAGTAGATCTAGAGACCGAAGCTCCAGCTAGGCAAGTTTGTTCGAAGAGAGTTATTGGTCTAAAAAAATGTTTTTTAGTCTGGGAGACTTGTGTGTAGTTATGCAGCTGGCGGTAAGTCCAGAAAGAAAGGGAACCCTGAGGGTTCAACTCTCGTTTTAGGAAATCAAAGGGTTTTAGAGCGTTAGCCTTTACACAATGTATCGTTAAAAGTGGCATTGATTTGTCAGTAGGTGCAGAAAAGTGTAGGTCCATCCCGGGCAGGAAATCCGGGTTGTGTGTGATAGGCGTAAGCGGGCCAGGAGATGAGGATATTTTATGATGATTCGTCATCGTATGGAATGCTCTGAGCGTGGACCCCACCAACGGATGCTGTTGTATACCCAAGGAATCCAAGGTAGGAATCTAAGGTGCAAGGTGGAAGATGCTTCCTCCAATGTGACCCAGTCCTTCTGCCCCCTGTGACAGTTCCAATCCAAAATTCTGGATAAGTGTATCCCTGCTTGGTAAAGTTTGAAATCAGGGAGGCCTATACCCCCCTCTTCCTTAGGTTTTGTAAGCGTGTCAAGCTTTATCCGAGGTTTTTGCCCCTTCCATATAAAAGTGCGTATAATGGCCAAGAGCCGTTTAAAGAAAAGACCTGGAAGTGGAATAGGAAAAGTATGGAAGTGATAAAGGATTCTAGGCAGAATTACCATCTTCAGTATAGCAGCTCTGCCAAACCAGGAGAAGGGTCTAGATGTCCACCCTTTTAGGTCTGCTTTGATTTTACTTAGCAAAGGGAGGAAATTAATGTTATAAATATCCCCAAAGTTGGCCGCAAGTTTAATTCCTAAGTAGGTGATAGATGACGTTACCCACTTAAACGAGCAGGACGAGCGTGCACTCTCTAAGGAGTTAGATGACAAGGTAAGGTTAAGGGCTTCCGATTTAGAGTGATTAATTTTCATATTAGAAATATAATTGAAAATTTTAAAGGCTTTGGAAAGGTTAGGCATTGAAACCTGGGGTCGTGTTAGAAAAAATAAAAGATCATCCGCATATGCTGCTATTTTAAAGTCGCGCTGGCCAATCTGAAAGCCATGTACCTCGGGGTTTACATTAACTGTGCGAATAAAGGGTTCTAATGATAGAATAAATAAAAGAGGGGGAAGAGGGCATCCCTGCCTAGTGCCATTGTTTATGTCCACTGCTTCCGAAAGAGTACCATTAATTTTAAGCTGTGCCCGTGGTTTGTGATATAGGGCCGCTATCCACGCCATCATATGCGGTCCCAGCCCTATATGTCTGCAGGTGGCAAACAGATAGTCCCAGGCGACGCGGTCGAAGGCCTTCTCCGCATCAGTTGACAGGAGAAGGCCTTCGATTCCCCGAGTATGTGCGTAATGAACCAAATTAAGAGCTTTTATAACATTATCCCGTGCTTCCCTCCCCGGCATGAATACCACCTGTTCAGGGCCTATAAGTTTTGAGAGAGAGGGTGTCAGTCTAGATGCCAATAACTTTGCCAGTATTTTTAAATCCAAATTTAACAGTGAAATCGGCCTGTAACTTGTACAATCGGTAGGGTCTTTGGCTGGTTTAGGAATCAGGGTTACATATGACGTTGTGAAAGAGCTTGAAGCTGAAGAAGAGGTTCGTATGTGTTCAAGGGCCCGGAGTAAGGGAACTTTCAATATGTCTGTAAAAGTTTTATAATAGTGGCCCGTAAACCCATCCGGGCCAGGGCTCTTACCCGGTTTTAGATTCTTAGATCGGCGATTCCAAAGATTCACTCTCAGCCGGAGATAAGGTGGGCATACCACTCTCCACAATATAATCTCGCAAAACGGATTCTCTACTTCCCTGAAGCTCCACGGGTTTATGTAGCAAAGGGAGGTTATAGAGCTTGGTGTAAAAAGCATGGAATTGAGACGCAATCTGGTCCGTTTTTTGTACCAGTTCGCCCTTAGATGTCTTAATTGAAAGAATAGTATGCGCATGAGAAATTGTTTTAAGGGCTTTTGCCAGAAATTTGCCACATTTATCCCCCTGTTCATAATGCAAGCCCTTCTTAAAGTAGAGAATACGTTTTGCTTTAAGATTGAGTAAGGAGTTAAAGACGCGGGAAAATCTTGATAATTCCAACAAAAGCGCCTCCAAATGTGACTGCTTATGTTGGCTTTCCAAAGATGCAATTTTTTTCGCCAATGTTGAAATAACTTTTTCAGCTTCTCTTTTCTTAAATGAGCCCAGGCGCATAAGTTCGCCACGTAGGACGCACTTATGGGCCTCCCAGATCGTCAGTGGAGACATCTCCTCTGTAACATTTAGTTGAAAGTATAATTTGAGCGCCTCACGAATTTGTTGACATGTAGAGGGGTCTGTCAGTAAAGTAGGATTCAGCCGCCAGCTGCATGGTCTAGGGGGCCTATCTGATTGTGAGAGCGAAATCGATACCGGGCAGTGATCTGATAAGGATTGAATGCCTATATTGGCTGCCTGGAGCAAAGGTAAGTCACGTTGCGAAATGAACACATAGTCAATTCGGGAATGCTTTTTATGCAACGCAGAATAATACGTAAAGTCTCTACCCGCCGGATATACCAAGCGCCAGGCATCCACCAAGGCCAGGGAGTTCAGCTGTGATTTAATTTTTTGTATGATAGAGTATGAGATGCTAGACCTACCATTAGAAGTATCTTGTAGGGGTAGCAAAGGGATATTAAAATCCCCACCCAGAATAATTCAGCCATTGGCAAAGCCCTTTAATTCATCTATTAAGTGGCGGCAAAAAGTAAGATGGCCTGAGTTAGGGAAATAAACATTTGCCAAAGTAACCTCTCTGTTATGCCACCATCCCTTGAGGAAGAGGAATCGTCCCATGGGGTCCATGTGTTGTTGGGTCACTTTAAAATTTGCATACTTATGCAACAAGATAGACACGCCTTTGGACTTGGAATTAGGGTTTGGCGCATGGTATACCTCAGGGAAGTGTTTATCGAATAAACTAGGTACAGAGGAAGATTGGAAATGGGTCTCCTGAATAAACAAAAGCGGGTTGGGCCTTTTTCAGTTCTCTTAAAAGGGATATCCTCTTTTCCGGAATGTTGAGGCCCCTTAAGTTATGAGAGATCAAAGTAGGGTGTTTGCCCAGTGAGGAGTAAGCTATTTTAGCACAGTGTCAGTTAACCAATAAAAAAGGAAGGGAAGGGAAAAAAAAAAAAAAAAAGGGGTCTCCTGAATAAACAGGCTTAATATATACAACTAAACCGAACGAGCACTCCTCTGCCACTGCAGAGGGGCTTCCTCAAATTGTGTCCAGCCAGGGGGTTCACGGGAGGGATTAGCCCCGTGAAACACCCGGGGTGGACACAGTGTCGGGTACGTGGGAGAAACACGTGAAATGGTCAGAGAACAAACTTTGTTTATTACGTCAAAATAAAAATAAAAAAAGCAACTACTCCCCCCACAGCCAACGAAAAAACATTATATTAATAGATGAATTAATTAATATGAATAAATTAATAATAGAGAGCTATCCTACCTAGACATCATCAGTATGCTGTGTCCTCCTCCTGTGCCCCTTTCACCTCTCCACAGGTCAGATCTGTGGAGAGGTGAAAGGGGCACAGGAGGAAGACACAGCATACTGATGATGTGAAGAAGTGATATGATAATTTATTTGCAGCCTCTGTGCCATGTCCCCAGCCTCTGTCCCCCTCCTGTGCCATGTCCCCAGCCTCTGTCCCCCTCCTGTGCCATGTCCCCAGCCTCTGTCCCCCTCCTGTGCCATGTCCCCAGCCTCTGTCCCCCTCCTGTGCCATGTCTATAACAAGTACTCGTACCAGTTGTCCAACAATGATATTTACTGCTTTTTATAAAGAAATACAATTGATTTTATGCAGTATTGAGTTTAGCCTTTTGGCCCGGCCCTCCAAAATATTTTTAGTTTCTCATGTGGCCCCATCGAAAAAATAATTGCCCACCCCTGGTGTGGAGTGTGCTTTAATTTTTGGAACTGCCTTACCGGCTTGAATATAGACTAGGGAAATCGTCTGCCTTATCCACCTAGAAATGGAGGCCTTGGAAGCCTGATGGCCTCTTCTCTGGCCCGAAAAATTAACTAATAGATGGGTAGAGTGTCTAAATTCACTAACCCTCTCTAAATAAACACTGTCTCACATCCAGACAATGAAAGGAAGCTTCCTTCTCATTCTGGGGATTTGAACAAAAAGAAGGGAGAACTATCTCCTGTGACCTGTGAAACTTGGTCACTACTTTAGGAAGGTACAGGGGGTCCTGGCTTAGAACAACCCTGTCCTCAAATAAACAAAAAAAATGGCTCTTTAATAGAGCGCGCCTGCATATCCCCTATCCTCTTGGCAGTCGTGACCGCCAAAAGGAAGGAAAACTTAAAAGGTGAGTAACTTAATAGGGATCCAAGACAATCGAAAGATCCCAGGGCGGAACTCTAGAAATCCTTACTGGGGACATCCTATCTCTGGCTGTTAGAAACCTACTAATTAGGGGATCCAGGGATAGGGATAGGCGTCTATCTAAAAAATAAGACAAGGCCGCTACCTGAACTCTCAGAGTCCTAGTGGCTAGTCTCTGGTCCACCCCGTCTTGGAGAAAATCTAGGATGACTGAAGTCTCCTGCTGGGATACCTGTCTTGCTAGGCCCCAGCGAGAAAAGACGCCCCAGATCTTGGCATAAATACGCCTAGCGACTTCCTTCCTACTAGCTAGAAGTGTGTCAATTACCTTCTCGGAGCAGCCCTTCTCCATCAGGCTCCGCCTCTCAAGCACCAGGCCGTCAGCTTGAAGAAGCCAGGGTCTGGGTGATAGACCGGACCCTGCTGAAGAAGGTCCACCCGAACAGGGAGAAGGAGGGGAGGGGCCACCGACCCGCGCTCTAGAGCAGGAAAACAGGTCCTCTTGGGCCACCAAGGCGCAACGAGGATAAGTTTGCCTACTGCTAGACTTAACTTCTGCAGGACTCTCGGAATCAGGTTCAGAGGAGGGAAAGCATAGGCCAGGTGAAATATCCATACCCGGGCCAATGCGTCCACTCCCTCCGACCTGTGTTCCCGGGAGAGGGAGAAGAATCTCTTCGCCCTGTGGGCAAAGAGATCCACCTCTGGGCTGCCGAAGTGCTGACAGATCAGAGAGAATACCTCTGGATTCAGTTCCCACTCTCCCTGGAGAAAGGGATGGCGACTCAAATAGTCTGCCTCCAAATTGAGGGTCTCCTCAGTTCTTGAAACAGTAAAAGATAAAAAACGGATAAAACTTATTAAAAGTCCCAAAAGTTCTATATAAAACTGTAGCAGTGCTACTTTTAAACCAGCGTTTAAAATTCTTCTATGGGTGAAATAAACTCATAGGCATATGATGATAGTGCAGATGGATCACACACAAACTAGTCCTTTAAATAAGTGCTCCAATATGTAGTAGTATATGGATGTGTATGTGTATGTATATATTGATAGGATAATTCTTGCCCTGTGATCAGTCAAACTTCAAGTGTTCCAGAAGCAAGATAGCTTTATTTCAGTTACACCGGTATAATTGGATGGAAGTCTACATGCTACGTGAAAAAGCAAAAAGTCCCATACAGACACGAGGTGTATGACCTTCTTATATGGTCAACAGAAAGTGTACTATTGGCTTAAAGACCACCGGTGGCTCATGACGCAAACAGCTTTATTGCCAATCACAGTGTCTCTTTACAACGTTTGATTTAAGGAAGTAAAACAAACAATAGAACAAGAGCAACGTGTCCTTAGAAGCCATTACAGAAACTGGACTCCATTTTACATCATTTTTATAAATAGTCACACAATGCACATAGAAAACTTTTCCAACATTCCCTCCTCTTGTGTGGCTATTTTATCTCAACACATTTCGATGATAGTCCCTGTGTTTTATGCACTTTCGGGCTATATGTCATTAAATTGAACTTCAACGTCCACACATGTCTCCTCGGAGGTAGGAAGTGCTTGATACATTGTTCTTGAGATTGCAGTTTCGATCACTTTTTGTGAAAGTCCTCAAACACAGGGAATGCAGCAACATCCGCAAGTGACCAGAACTGCCAAAGCCACAGCAATTGAGATCAAACATGATGCGATATGTCCAGTCCATTTACCAAACCATCCTTCAAGCCAGTTTGTGAATGGATCATTAATACCTGAATTCTCTGCTAATTCATTCGATAGAGCAGTTAGTCCTTCCAGGGCTTTGGTCACAGTCCCTCCAGGAGCTGTATTATTAGGGATAAAGGTACAACACATGCTACCAAACATTTTGCATACCTCTCCTCTTTCAGCTAAGATCATATCTAAAGCCATTTGGTTCTGCCATGCCATTAGAGAGGTGGGGCCCAGCTGTTCTGCTAGACCTTTTACAGCGTCCCTGGTATAGTTTACAAATCATTGTTGGTTGTAGTATATATAGTTAATCCAGTCAACATTTTTATCTATAGTCACCCACCAGAAAAAGAGACTCAAACCCAGCCGTTACCTGACTCCTGGCCTTAAACTCATTCGGCACCCCTCGAGGAACTCCAATCTCATCTATGTAGATCTGGGAGTCAAATGACCCTTTGGGAGAGGTGTCCCTTCGATACCGTTGGTGACTTAGTCCACGGGTGTTCTGACAGGATTCTCAGGGGCATAACTAGCTGGACCATAGAACAATCCCCTCGGGTATTGGCCGGGACCCTAGCTCGCAGTTTCTTATCCCCACACATCCACCAGCTCTCTGAATGTCATGTTCCACCCAGTCACCATGTTCCTTGTTAATCCTCTCCGCACAGCAGTCATCAGGTAGTGACCCAAGATCCACCGCGCTACTGTTCCCTGGGAGTGTAAAACAAGTAAAATTGCCCGGATACGTAGCAACCGCTGGAGGCATCTGAGGTCTCTGCACTGGGGGAGACAGCAAGCTCAATGTGTGACAGGTAGAACTTGTTTCTGGTTTAGAATTCTTATTATATAACCGCAGCATACATTTTAAACCTTCTGGATCTGTATTGTAATCTAGAGGAAAAGGGAATGTTGCTAAATGTGGTCTAGCTCCGGCACAAACAAAACAGTTTTCCTTTTTTTTTTTTTTTAGAGCTTTAACCGTGTACCTCAACCATTCTAACCACTCATTTTCTTTCTTGGTAACCCGTCTCCAAAGCTATGGCATCTTCTACTGTTAGGTTAGTAAATCTTACAGTGTTACTCAGAACTTCTATCTTAGTATGGCCTTCTTCTTTCTCTTCTGTGTCTACCTTTTCCTGTTTGGTTTTATTGGGTGGTAATACCTCGAGGAAAAATGTACCTAAAGGATCTGATCACCCATGCTCCCATAGAATATAACCGTTGATTGATTGCAATCTCTGCCATGGGTACAGGGAGAATTGGCCGCCTTTGTTATGGTGAGTCTTTCTTTTAAACCATTTTATGCCTAGAATGTTGTACCCCCAATCTTGGTGTGCTGTGGTCCACAGGACCTGGTTCCATACTAAACAGTCAGTTCCAATTGGAATATAACAAACATATTTATCTGCCCATTGGAGCCTTCTTGCTTCAGTTAAGTCCCCACAGTCCACCATTTGGCAAAAATCAACTAAAATGGTACTAGTTACTCCTTCTATGAAAGTTAAGTTCAAGGCCTTCCCCGTACTTGCCCATTCTAGTGGTTCCTTCTCTTTCCATTTTCTGCCTCCACGTATAGACGTCTCACCTAGAGTCACCAGTAGACCCAAGATAATTACTGTCCCTTCCATCCTAACCAGCTACAGAGCCCTGGGGGTAAGGTAATGGAGTTCTTCACCGGTTTGAGATAAGCCCCACCTTGTGCAGAACCTCCCTTTGTAGCCGGACTTTACCAGAGCTCTGCCGCCAACTGACCCTGCTCTGCCTGTAAAACCTTTTTGCAATGGGACTGGTGAGTCCAGGTAGACCTCTCTGCAATCCTTATTCCTTCCACATTTGTCCAATTCAATAAAATCCAATGCATTGAGAACAAAAAGTTTTTTAGTAGTTTGTGAAGCCATAGGCTGTACATACCTTACTTAACATCTCAGTCATCCCCCTGTTTGACACATGAGTTACTCCATGTGTCAACACTGCTGCATACCTAAATAGGGATTTTGGCAATACCGGTTTTCCTTCAGGTGATGTGTAAATGTTCTCTATCAATGTGCAACCTTCTGTTTTCCAATATTGTTTCTCCCCGGGGGGAGCATTCTGCTGCATATCAGTAAGGACTGTATGATCTATCTCTATGATTTCCAGTTCTGTCATTATTTGATGTGTTTCTTGTGCCGCTATTTTAGCCGCTTCATCTGCTCTCTTATTTCCCTCCGAGATGGAGTCTGTATGTTTTGTGTGTGCTTGACATTTGCATATTGCAAGCTCTTTTGGTAACTGTATTGCATCTAGAAGTTCTAGAATGAGGGAGGTCACCATCCCCCTGTTTTTCCATTGTTGTGCAAAAACATGTACAGTTGAAAATGCATATTGACTATCTGTGTATATGGTTACAGATTTTCCTTTTGTAATTATGCATGCTCTTGTCAGTGCTACAAGTTCTGCTACTTGTGCTGAATAATGTTTTGGTAAAGGCCTAGCTTCCACGATTTCATCCTGTGTCACTACTGCATATCCAGTTGCATTTGTGCCATCTGGATTTTTCCTACTGGAGCCATCAACAAAAAGCGTCATGTCAGGATTAGATAAAGGTACATCTTTCAAATCACTTCGAGGCAGTACCTTTTCAGTGATGGCAGCAGTACAGTTATGTTTATGGCCATCAGTAGGGAGTGGTAGTAGTGTGGATGGGTTTAATGTAGTACACCTCTGTATAGTTAAGTGAGGTTGTGTTAAGAGTATTGTCATACAGGAAAGGTGTCGTGCTGGGCTCAAATGTGATATCTTTTGTTGTAAAAGAATAACAGATACTGCATGAGGTACTAGGAGTGTCAGCAGGTGATGTAGCACTATAGATGCTGAGGCCTTACCTGCTTCGGCTGCAGCTACCACTGCCTGTACACAGGGTGGAAGTGCTCTAGTTACACTGTCTAGTTTTGTAGAATAGTAAGCAATTGGCCTCTGGCGCTCACCATGTAAATGTGTAAGTACTGATGTCATGTGACCTTCCCTTAAATCTACTGTTTGTTTGAAAAAGGTTTGTCATATTCCGTTAAGGCTAGCACTGATGAACTAGAAAGGACTTGTTTTAGGTCAGTAAAAGCTATCTCTGTTTCCTCACTCCATTTAATAGCATCCTGTGGGGCCATGGGGTTACCATGTAAGGCATGGACCAACGGGGCGGTCAATATTGAATACCCGGGGATCCAAACCCTACAAAAATTCCTCATGCCCAAAAAATACATCATTTTGTTTTTTTGGTCTCGACACCTGTAGGAGGATTCTAATTCTCGCTTCATCCAGGTGCCGACCTTCTTTTGAGATATTATACCCTAAGTATTTGACCTGCTGTTGTCACAACTAGAGTTTTAGTGTTATTAACCTTATGCCCTTGTTCATGGAGAAAATACAACAGAGCCATTGTATCAGTCCTACAAACCTCCTCTGAGGGAGACGCCACTAGAAGGTGTCTTCATAGAGGAGGAGCTGGCTTCCCCCTAGGGGCACAAATTGAGCCAAGTTTGTGGACACTGCCTGTGAAAAGATGGTGGGGGACTCTCAATAGCTCTGGGGCAACCTGGTAGGTATACCTTTTCCCCCGGTAAGTGAAGGCAAACCAAAATTGATGGTCGGGGTGCACTGGAAAGCTAAACATTACTGATATCAATCACAGAGAAGAATTCATTCCCTGGATCCAAATCATTTAATAGTGTGTGTGGATCTGGTACCACAGGAGCTCTTGGTATAACGGCCTGGTTAACAGCTTGTAAATCCTGTACCATTCTCCAGCCTGTGGAAGGCGGAGCCTTCTTAACAGGTAAAAGAGGGGTGTTACAGGGGCTGTCAGGACACAGAATAACCACCCCTATTTGTAAAAATGTATCTATTACAGAGGCTATACTACCCTCCTCTGCTTCCTTCTATGGGACTCCTCTGTTTCCGCCTCGGCAGTGTACTCCTCTACATCCTCATCTCCTTCAACACTTTGCACAAAAACCTTTACTTTCACATTTGTTTCCCATTGTTTTCAGATACTTCTCTGAATGTTTAGCATATTGTAAAACATCTAGAACTGATGCAGTTCCGTAAATAACCATATTTTTAACAATGTAATCCTTATGATCCTGTTTTAATCCATTTACAAAAGCTATTTTTAGCTGTTGCTGATATACACTATTCACATCCTCAGCTTCGGGGAGCCCGGAGAACACTTTAAAAACCTCTCGTAGTTTATTTAGGTAGTCACTGACACTTTTTGTCTTCTTGTACTGTCATATTTATTTTCTGCCAATCAGTCCTTTGAATCCATCTAAGCTGACATCTATTCAGTAATGCAGTCAACCTGTTTCCCAAGTCTGGGCTATCTGGAGGTAATGGATCTCTTCGCCCCTGCCCATCTGCTAGGCCGCAAGGGTCCCAATCCCCCTTTACGGAAACCCAATCTGATCCCAGCACTCTCCTCAGGGCTCTCTCTACCTCCACCCCGTTCAACTTGTAACTGTTCCGTAATCCCTCTATGTTTTCAATAAATTCCACTGGACCTAATTTTGGATGTTTTATGTGTTCTGTAGCCTTTTGTATGTCCTTCTCAGTCCATGGCCTGAAAACAGTCAGTCATTGTCAGGGGATGCTGTCCTCCCAACCCATCAGCCTGTCCTCCCCTGGGGTTTGGGACTTCTATCAAAGGGTATACTTCACCATCATCTACACCATACCTAATAGGAGGTTTACTTGATCTCTTGGCACCTGCAGGGGCATCTAGTGTATAGGTTATGGCGTCAGTTAAAGTTTCAAGGATTGATCTGTTCAGCTCCGAGATCATGCTGCTATCTGGAGAGATTAAGGAAGTAGGGTCAGGGTCTTGTTCAGAGGCGGTTCCTCTGACAGGGGTGGATGTCACAGGGAGGGTGGTACTCTGGGCAGTGGCTTGCACCTGAGGGGGAGGACCATTATAAGGAGGTGGTCTCTGGGTGCTACAAATTAAATTATCCTCTTTGTCCACAAGCCAGCATGCCGCCATTTCTAACTTACACCTTCTCTGATCTTAACAATTTAAGTATTTGTCACCAAATTCTGGCAACCTTTTACAGTTAAATTATTCTAAAAAACACATTTTCTTTTCCTTTTAGCACAGTATATCACAATTTTAGGGTCTTTGTTTGCATACATTTCTTATCACCACACAACAGCAACACACAGAATACATCCCTTTACAGAAATTATTCCCTGTGCTCTGTTCGTTTGCTTCAGTGTTGAGTTTAGAATACAAATCCCACCAAAATCTATATAAAACAAAGTCTAAATTCCCCAAACAGGAAACCTATGCACACATATATTTCCTATACCAATCACCCTCTCTCCTTTTTTTTTTTTTTTTTTTTTTTTAGAAGCACAGTTTGTTTAAAACAAACACAGACACAACAAACAAAAAAGGAGAGAAAAAAAAATGACCTGGTCTAAATTCACACGTGCACACACACACACACACACACACACACACACACACACACACACACAAAAGAGCAAGTGTACTTAGCAATGTCTGAATGGGGGGGGGGGGGTGAGCGAGCCCAGTGTTTAAACACCAGATTGCAGACACTGCCTTAACAAAAAACGTCCCTGTTGTTAGCATTAATTGGGGTTTCCAATAATTTGTAAATCACTGGTGTAGCAATCCTTGGCAACGATAACAATAAGAATACAGGGGAAACAAAATAAATATCAAAACACCCCACACTATGGGGAAAAACAAAAAATAGTTAAAACCTGTGTGTACAGCAGTACTGTTGTTCAAACAAAAGGTAAAGTTAGCAAGGTTAACCATTTGAAAGAGATAAAAAGAGAAAAAAAAGTGATCACCAAGAAAACCTCGCAATCTATTTAGATAACTCAGCTACTTTTAGCGCTTAAATTGTCGGGTCCGCAACCTTCGACATTCGGTATACCCTTCAAATCTTTTTTTTTTCTGTCCCGGACAGCAGGTGACGTCTATTTTACCTTAGGCAACGCCCCAAATGCCTGTGACATCGGACTATTAAGATATTATACAATCAGTCTCAATGTCTGTTATCACAACTCATCAGTGGACTATTAAGATGTCATACAATCAGTCCCAATGTCTGTTCTATAACTCATAACCAGAATCAAGCAGAGAAAAAAAGAATAGACTTAGAGAGAGAGAGAAAAGAAAAAAAAATGTAATTTAAAGTATCTTACCTCCAAAACACAATAGAAGGACTGGATCACGGCAGGTTCGGAACCAGATGGTTGAATCCGGGTCCTGGTAGCAATCGGCCCCTATTTGACCACTAATGTTAAGTGGGGGGACTTATTTTCTCAGTGAGTTTTGAGATCCGATACTCACCGATTTCTGATCGATCAGAACCATTGGACCCGGACTTCACGCACTGGTGCCGGCTCGAAGGACCAAAATGATAGGATAATTCTTCCCCTGTGATCAGTCAAACTTCAAGTGTTCCAGAAGCAAGATAGCTTTATTTCAGTTACACCGGTATAACTGGATGGAAGTCTACATGCTACGTGAAAAAGCAAAAAGTCCCATACAGACACGAGGTGTATGACCTTCTTATATGGTCAACAGAAAGTGTACTATTGGCTTAAAGACCACCGGTGGCTCATGACGCAAACAGCTTTATTGCCAATCACAGTGTCTCTTTACAACGTTTGATTTAAGGAAGTAAAACAAACAATAGAACAAGAGCAACGTGTCCTTAGAAGCCATTACAGAAACTGGACTCCATTTTACATCATTTTTATAAATAGTCACACAATGCACATAGAAAACTTTTCCAACATACATACATACATACACATATATATATATATATATATAATTATATTATATATATATTATATGAGTCTAACATATACAGGCCGGATTTCAAACCTGTGATTCAAAGAGACAGGAAGAGTCTCAAAACATTACTCAATCAGTTTAATTAAATTCAGAAACAGGATGGAGCCGTTTTTACATATCAAACCACTATTCAGATCACATGCAATCTAATTACTTATTAGAGGGGGGCTTATTAGTATGCAAGGATGCATACTAATTAGTGACTTCGGCTGAAGTCACATCCTGTCTTTTAAGAGTGGCAGGTAAATATGTCCTGCTGTCTTTCAATTAAGAGACAACCAATCAAATTGGTCAGCTATTCAAAAATACCAGTTACACTTACGGTAGCTGTTTTTCTGTAAGTCTTACAGGACGGCACCTTGAGAGTAGACTGGCTCCACCTGACAGGAAACACAATCAGAAAGAGGTTTAAAAGCCCCGCCCCTCCCCGTGCACCTCAGTTAGTGATAAAGTAACCACCATAAGAGCACGGGAACCAGTATATAAAAATACAAACCATATAAATTCCTCAGGGTGGGAAATAGGCCTGCCGTCCTGTAAGACTTACAGAAAAACAGCTACCGTAAGTGTAACTGGTATTTTCTCAAGTCGTCTTCCAGGACGGCACCTTGAGAGATAAGCAAGTAACCCTCAGGCCTACCTTAGGGCGGGACAACTGCCTGCAGGATTCTTCTGCCAAACGTCAAGTCTTGGGGTGACAGAAGTTCCACTCGGTAGTGTTTGAGAAAGGTGTTCTGGCTTGACCACGTTGCTGATCTACAGATTTGTTCCACTGAAACTCCTGCTCTCTCTGCCCAGGAGGTTGCTATAGATCTCGTGGAATGTGCCTTGACTTTAGGTACTGTTTTGCCAGCTTTAATGTATGCTAATGAAATTGCCTGTCTTATCCACCTAGATATAGAGGCTCTAGATGCTTGGCAACCCTTTTTCTGTCCTGAAAAATTAATTAGCAAGTGAGATGAGCGTCTGAACTCGCTCACCCTTTCCAAATAACTTAACAAACAGCGTCTTACATCCAAACAGTGGAAGGTCTCTTCCCTTTCGTTCTGTGGATTTGCGCAAAATGAAGGAAGAATAATTTCTTGTGACCTATGAAATTTCGTTGCCACCTTAGGTAGGTACAGGGGATCCTGACTTAGGACTACCCTGTCTTCAAAAAGACGAAAATAAGGCTCTTTGATTGAGAGCGCCTGCATGTCTCCTATTCTTTTGGCCGTAGTAATAGCCAGAAGAAAGGAGAATTTAAATGTCAACAGCCTAACCGGAATGCTGTCTATCGGTTCAAACGGAGGTTTGGATAGATGGTCTAGAACCAAGGTGAGGTCCCAGGGGGGAACCCTGGAGATTTGAATAGGGGATAACCTATCCCTAGCCGACAGGAATCGCTTGATCAGCGGATCCAGGGCCAGCCTCTTGTCTAAAAAGTAGGACAAGGCGGCTACCTGTACTCTTAAGGTTCTTGTGGCTAGTCCTAGATCAACTCCTTCCTGGAGAAATTCCAGGATGACAGATATTTCAGGTAGTGGGGCTTGCCTGGCTGCACACCAGCGTGAAAAAAACCCCCAGGTCTTAGCATAGATTTTCCTAGTGACCTCCTTATGACTAGCCAAAAGGGTATTTATTACCTTCTCCGAACAACCTCTCCGCTGCAGGTTCCACCTCTCAAGTACCAGGCCGTCAGACTGAAAAAGTCGGGCTCTGGGTGAAAGATCGGTCCCTGCCGCAGAAGGTCCACTCGGACCGGGAGAGGAAGGGGAGGAAGAACTGACCAACGTTCTAACATTGGGAACCACGCTCTTTTGGGCCACTGGGGAGCGATCAGGATCAGCTTCCCCCGTGAGCGACTCAGTTTCTGTAGGACCCTTGGGATCAGACTCAGGGGAGGGAAAGCATAGGCCAGCTGAAATGTCCAGGCCTGGGCCAACGCATCCACACCCTCCGATCCCTGATCCCGGGAGAGGGAGAAGAACCTTTCTACCTTCCTGTTCTTCCTGTTCGCGAAGAGGTCTATCTCTGGGTTGCCGAAACGATGTCGAACCCAGTCGAAGACTTCTCGATTTAATTCCCACTCCCCCTGGAGGATGGGTTGGCGGCTTAGAAAGTCCGCTTCTAAGTTTAGGACTCCCCTGATGTGGATTGCTGAAAGGGAGAGGACTCTCTGTTCTGCCCAACTCAGAATTTCTAAGGACAGCCTTAGGAGGGAACGGGACCTGGTGCCTCCCTGGTGATTTATGAACGCCACCGTGGTTGCGTTGTCGGAGAGAATCTGTATTTCTTGGTTTATGACTCTCTCCTCGAACGCCTCCAAGGCCTTCCCGACCGCTAATAATTCGCGGAAGTTGGAAGAGGACCTGCTCTGTTGTCGATCCCAGCACCCCTGGGCCTGGAGACCCGACATGTGGGCTCCCCACCCCCAGGAGCTGGCATCCGTGGTTATCCTGAGAGGATTTGTCTGGTTCCATGGGAGGCCTTCCTCCAAATTCTGAGGAATGAGCCACCACCCCAGTGTGCATTTTACTGACTCCGGGATGCTGACCCTGGAGTCTAGGGATGAGTCCTTCCCGTCCCAGGAGGAGAGCAGGAAGGCCTGCAGGGATCTGTAATGAAGCTGGGCCCATGGGACCGCTGGGATGCATGAGGTCATCAGTCCCAGTAACCTCATGATCTGTCTGAGGGAAATTTCTATTGACCCCATGACGGACCTGACCACTGACCCGAGTCTCTGGATCTTGTCCTCTGGAAGAACCAGCTTTTTCTCTATGGAATCTATCAGGAATCCCAGATACATTTTTCTCTGTTCTGGGAGGAGAGAAGATTTTTCTCTGTTTACAATCCATCCCAAAGATTCCAGAGTAGTCAGGACGGTGGCCAGATCCGAGAGAAGGAGTTCTCGGCTGGGGTTGAAAAGCAGTAGGTCGTCCAGGTAGGGGACAAGGGAGATCCCTTTCAGATGTAGAAAGGCGACCACCTCTGCCAGGACCTTCGTGAAAACCCTTGGGCTGGAGGCCAGACCAAAGGGGAGTGCGGTGAACTGCCAGTGCTGAATCCCCTGAGGGGAGGCAATGGCAAATCGGAGGAACCTTTGATGGTCCCTGAAGACTGGGACATGGAGGTAGGCGTCCCTCAAGTCTATGGTTACCATAAAGACTCCTTCTAACAACAGTCCCTTGAGACTGTAAATGTTTTCCATGCGGAATTTCTTGTAGAGGAGAAAGGTATTTAAAAGTTTTAAATTTATGATCAATCGGAATTTCCCCGAAGGTTTGGGCACCATGAAAATATGTGAGTACACCCCCTGACCCTGTTGTCCTGGCGGAACTGGGATTATGACTGCCTGCTGAGCTAGATCTGTGACACTTCCCAGAAGGGCAGCTGCCTTGAGGGGATCTTGGGGTAGATGAGTGAGGAGAAATATTGGGGGGGGGAAGTTGTCGGAATTCCAATCTGTAACCCTCCCTCACTATTTGCAGAATGTGAGGACTCCGTGTTATACTCTCCCAGGCTGGAAAAAATTGGGAGAGTCTTCCCCCGACTCTTAAGTCACTTGGAGTCCTTACCTGCGGGTTTGGGATCGGGGAAAAGGATACCCCCTTTTGGCTTATCCTTTCCCGCGATCCAACGCTTATTAAAGGCCGATCTTCGGTCAGAAGGTCTGTTTTTATTCTGGGGGCCTCGAAAAAATCTTCTCCTGTTAGGTCTAGGTTTTGGGGGGAACCGTTTCCCCTTTTCTGAGGCCCTAGTTAGAGCTTGATCAAGTCCTGCCCCAAAGAGAAGAGTACCTTCAAAGGGCAGGGCACATAGACGGGTCTTGGAAGCAAGATCACCTTCCCATGTCTTGAGCCATACCGCCCTTCTGGCGGCGTTGACGAGAGCACCCGTCTTAGCAGAGGATCGGACTGTTTCAATCGATGCGTCTGCAAGATAGGCAACCGCACTGCCAATGACTGTAAGAGAATCTCTAATTTCTTTAAACTTGGAGGTCTGAGGTACATGCTCCAGAAGTCTGGTTAACCAGGTATCTGCATTCCTAGCGATGCAGGAAGAGGCTAAAGCGGGTCCAAGGGCGGCCGTATTAGCCTCCCAGGCCCTGCGAAGGGAGGTGTCTGCCCGCCTGTCTAAGGAATCCTTTAAGTTTCCTGCATCTTCAAACGAGAGGTCAGACTGCCTGGAGAGTTGGGCTAGAGATGCATCTAGTTTAGGAGTTTTAAACAAAGTATTTTCTAACTCCTCCTTAAAGGGACAGCGCCTCTTCCAGGTCTTGTACCTTAGTAGTTTCTTTTCAGGCTCAGCCCATTCCCTCAGAACTATATCTTTAAGTGACTGATGGACTGGGATAACCTTTGGCTGGGGTTTAGCTAAACCCTGGTACATTCTGTCCTGAGGTGACACCAGCTCTGCTGGCTGCTGGATCCCCTCAGAGGCATAGACAGCAGACAGCAGACCCCCCATGTCATCTGTAGAAAAAAATATATTTGCCTGATCTGGCATCCTCATCCTCATCCTCAGAATGACTATCAACTACCCCATCTTCTGGAGCCTCTGAATCTTCGGTGTCAGATAGGAGAGACTCCCTAGCCCTGGAAACTCGTGGCACTGGGGTGGATGAGCTCTCTTGAGAAGAGGGGCCGGCTGCTATGGGCTCAGGATCCCTATTTTTTAAGGTGTCCTTAAATTCCTTTAATGTGGAGAGCATTTGGGATTGGACAGCTAGGAATTCTTTCATAATCAGGGAAGTTTCCTTTGCTGTCAATTTTTGTATGCATTTGGCACAAAGAAGTTTGGAGTAATCTGCAGCCAGCTTAATGCTACAGTTACCACACCTCTTGGTTTTGGAAGTGTGTTTTAGGGAGAGAATAGCAGCTTCCCCCTGGGCAGAAACCTCCTCCCCTGTAAGGGGAGAGAAAAAATATATCACAGTTCAAACATCAAGTGTGAGAGGAGAGGAGAGGGGGGGGGGGGGGAGGGAGAGGACCCAGTCCAATATGCCCCCCTGACATTCTGAGGCAGACTCACCCTTGGTGGTGTCCTCGGCAGCGGCTGCTAGCGAACGATCCTCGCGCTCCATAGCGAAGTCGTGTAGGCGCCACTCTCCTCCTTGCTGCAGTGAGAACAGCGAGGAGCCGACGCCGCTGGCGGCCGCCATTTTGGTGAAGACCGGAAGAGGAACTTCGTCATCACCGCGCGCCGCCTGTGACGCGGCGTCGACTGCTGGCTCCATTCGAAAATGTCCCCGGGAGGACAGTACACCGGAGCCACGCTGAGGAAGCCCTCACACCCGCCCAGCAGGTAAGGGGTCCTGGAGGAGAGGGAACATGGCCACATAGGAGTACTGGAATAGCCACTATCCCAGGGATTCCTACAGAAAGGAAAGAAGGGGGGTATTGTTTGCAATCTTCCTCCCCCCCCCCTATCACACGGGGAAAACCCCCCGGGACAGGCATTACACCTTTAAGCTGAGGCAGGGACGGCCCCCAGGACCCACTGCTCAGTACCCGGAGGGGGACCACCAGCCCCAGGCCTTAGGTCTGATAAAAAATAACAAACTGTTTCGCTGGTGGGAAACACAATCAATAACTGAGGTGCACGGGGAGGGGCGGGGCTTTTAAACCTCTTTCTGATTGTGTTTCCTGTCAGGTGGAGCCAGTCTACTCTCAAGGTGCCGTCCTGGAAGACGACTTGAGAAAGAAACAATATATAATGTTGGGAATTTCTGGTTACCAGTTAGAGAATATACCCCCACGTATTCTCTGCATGAACATGTGAAGGCATAGATCTAGAAGGGATCAGAACATGTATTCTCTAAGATGAGACTTTGACACTACATTACTCTGTTGGATTCTTGTATCGTCTGTGGACTTTGTATGTTATTGGAAGATCCATTAAATGCGTTCTCTGGAGAACCTGGTGTGAGTTGCTGCGGAACAACGTAATTTATGGTCATTATACTAAACATCTAAGATATTAATTATCTGACCGGAGTACTGGAGTACTGGGCACACATATACTTTATCACTACATTATATATGTACAAGTATATGTGTGCCCAGTACTCCGGTCAGATAATTAATATCTTAGATGTTTAGTATAATGACCATAAATTACGTTGTTCCGCAGCAACTCACACCAGGTTCTCCAGAGAACGCATTTAATGGATCTTCCAATAACATACAAAGTCCACAGACGATACAAGAATCCAACAGAGTAATGTAGTGTCAAAGTCTCATCTTAGAGAATACATGTTCTGATCCCTTTTAGATCTATGCCTTCACATGTTCATGCAGAGAATACGTGGGGGTATATTCTCTAACTGGTAACCAGAAATTCCCAACATTATATATTGTTTCTTTTGAATAGCTGACCAATTTGATTGGTTGTCTCTTAATTGAAAGACAGCAGGACATATTTACCTGCCACTCTTAAAAGACAGGATGTGACTTCAGCCGAAGTCACTAATTAGTATGCATCCTTGCATACTAATAAGCCCCCCTCTAATAAGTAATTAGATTGCATGTGATCTGAATAGTGGTTTGATATGTAAAAACGGCTCCATCCTGTTTCTGAATTTAATTAAACTGATTGAGTAATGTTTTGAGACTCTTCCTGTCTATTTGAATCACAGGTTTGAAATCCGGCCTGTATATGTTAGACTCATATAATATAGATATAGAGATTATATATATATATATATATATATATATATATATATATATACACACACACACACATACACATCCATATACTACAACATATACTACTACACTTTCACCAAAGGGGTGTTCACCACGTGGGGGGATGTTTACTCCCCTGTTGGGGATGCACTCACCACAAGATTGAATAAAAAGGGCCTGGATTATATGTCTGTGTATATCTCCCGGAAGATGCACTTCACCAGCAGGAATGTAAATTTCAAACCGCATACATATAATGGAAGAAACACTCATATAGTGTAATACAGTTTAAAATCATTTATTGTGCCCAAAATAACATCCCCTTTGTATATTGTGCGTACCACAAATAAACAGTAATCAAGCATAAAACGAAATCAGTACTGTGCCTGTCAGCTTCTCCCTACGAGCCTTTGAAGATACAGATGTCTGCCAAAATCTCCTGTTCCTGCTCCTGGGGGCTGTACAGCGTCTCTGGTCATGGAATAAGCGTCACACCTTGACGCGTTTCATCATTGGTTTAGACTTCAACAGAGGGCGTCAATCCTCAGTTCTGCCCAGGATCTCTAGAGACCACTCCAGAAGGGTGCGGGATCTGGTGCTAATAGCTTGCGGTAGTTTGAAGAGGCCTCCCTCTGACACTGGGTCCAGGAACCCTGGGCATGGAGCTCGTCCAAGTGAGCCCCCCACCCCCAGGTGCTGGCATCTGTGGTGATCCTGACGGGTTCGGTCTGACTCCACAGAAGACCCATCTGAAGGTTCTGCGGAAGAAGCCACCAGCTTAATGTGAACTTCACTGGATCTGGGACACTGACCCTGAGATCTAGGGATTCCCTTTTTCCGTCCCAGGAGTAGAGGAGGAAGAATTGGAGGGGTCTGGAGTGGAGCTGTGCCCACGGGACCGCAGGGATACAAGAGGTCATTAAGCCTAGCAGCCTCAGGATGTCCCTGAAAGAGGACTCTGCTCTCCCCACTGCTGACCTGACCGCTGCCATGAGACCCCGGATCTTGTCCTCGGGCAAAAACAGCTTCCTTTCCAGGGAGTCCATCAGAAACCCTAGATAGAGCTTCCTCTGCTCCGGAAGGAGTGAAGATTTCTCCTTGTTGATAATCCAAACCAGGGATTCCAAGGTAGTCATGAAAGTGGCCAGATCCGCAAGAAGGAGATCCTGACTCTGGTTGTAAAGTAACAGATCGTCGAGATAGGGGACTAGTGCTATCCCTTGCAAGTGTAGGAAAGTGACTGCCTCCGCCAGGACCTTTGTAAAGACCCTTGGACTGGAGGCCAGTCCGAAAGAAAGGGCAGCAAATTGCCAATGCTGCACTCCCTGGGTGGAGGCAATCGCAAACCTGAGGAACTTCTGGTGGCCCGAAAAAATTGGGACGTGAAGATAAGTGTCCCTTAAATCGATGGTCACCATGAATACCTCCCTCAGCAGAAGCATCCTGAGGCTGTAAACACTCTCCATACGAAACTTCTTGTGAAGGAGAGAGGCATTCAGGGGTCTCAGATTGATTCTCAGCCGAAACTTCCCTGACGGCTTTGGGACCACAAAGATATGGGAGTAAACCCCCAAACCTCTTTGGTCCAGAGGAACTGGGACTATGACCCCCTGCTCTGCAAGTTCTGCAACGTTTTGCAGAAGGCCTGCTGACTTGAGGGGATCTGTTTAGACTTGGTAGGAAAGCGTATACCTTTTTCTGAGGCTCTAGTCAGAGCCTGATCTCGGCCGGTACCAAAAAGGAGGGAGCCCTCGAAGGGAAGACCACAAAGGCGGTTCTTGGACGCAAGATCACCATTCTATGTCTTGACCCATACTGCTCTCCTAGCAGAGTTGATGAGGGCTCCTGTCTTTGCGGTAGAACGCACAGACTCTACCGTGGCATCCGCTAGGTAAGCCACTGCACTACCTATGACCTGTAGGGAGTCCAGAATCCCCTTGGAATCTGGAACCTGGGAAACATGTTCCATTAACTTGGAGATCCATGAATCTGCATTCCTCGCAACGCAGTCTGAAGCTAATGCGGGGCTCAAGGCTGCCGCATTAGCCTCCCAAGCCCTACGCAAGGAGGTCTCAGCCCGCCTACCCATAGAGTCTTTCAAGTTGCCCGTATCCTCAAAGGAGAGGTCCGACTGCTTGGAAACCTGCGCGAGGGAAGCGTCTAACCTAGGAACCTTGAAGAACTTATTGTGCTCCTCTTATTTAAATGGGCACCGACGCTTCCAAGTTTTGTACCTTAGAAGCTTCTTCTCTGGTTCGGCCCACTCCCTGAGGATGATGTCCTTGAGGGACTGGTGTACCGGAATGGGCTTAGACTGAGACTTCACTAAGCCCTGGTATAACCTATCCTGTGTGGACACCTGTCTGCAGAATCTCCTCGGAGGCATAAATTGCCCCAAGGAGGCCCTCCATCTCGACGGCTGAAAAAATATATCTGCCTGTCCTGGCATCCTCATCTTCTACCTCCGCCTGACTATCTGCCATACCCTCCTCCTGAGGGGGGATCTCTGAGTCCTCAGAGTCAGATACCAGAGGCCCTAGGGACTCCTGGCGGAGCCTATAAAAAAGACGAGAAGAGGAACTTTCCTGAGAGGAGGGCCCTGCAGTGGGGGGTTCAGGCTCTTTACTTTTACAGGATGTTTGAAATTCCTTAAGTGTAGAGAGCATCCGAGACTGGACCTCAAGAAATTCTTTCACGATTTAAGAGGTCTCCTTCCCAGTTAATTTCTGAATGCACTTAGCACAGAAAGGGTTTACTATTGCAATAGCCACATCTTTTAAAACAGGTAGTGTCTTTGCGACTAGCACCCCCCCTGGGCAATGATGTCCTCCCCTGATAAAAGAAGGGATACACATAAAATGCACATAAATAACAGGGGAAAGAAAAACGGGTCCCAGCCCACCATGTCCCCTGCACATTTAGGTAGACTTACCCCCAGTGGCCTCCTCCGCAGCCATGGCCATGGACGGCAGGTCCTCCCACTCCATGTTGAGGGAGGACGAGGGCGCCTCTCTCTCTCTCGGCTGCTGCGTGTGCTTGCGTGTCTCCAGTGATCCTGACTCTGGTGTGAGTCTTTCCTGGCGTGCTGAAGCCGCTGGTGGTCACCATCTTGCCAGTGCCGGACCCGGGCTGACACGCGCGTGCGTGATGTCATCGCCCTGCGCCGGCTGGCTCCTGCATAGACGCCGGAAAAATGGTGCCAAATTCAAACAGGGAACCACGAACCACCTCTCAGAACGCACAAGAAGGCCAGGAAAACACCGGAGAAAGCCTGATCCACAAACCTCCAAGGTAGGGGGATAGCCACTATCCTAGAAGACTCCAGCGCTCAGGGGGGTTCTTCCAGCTCACTCCAGTGAGGCCTCCCTGAGTAGGAAGGGACCCCCTAGGAGGGATAAAACCACCTAGAACCAGAGGCTACCCAGGGGGGGACCACCAGCCCCAGGCCTTAGGTCAGGAAAATAAAAAATTGTTTCGCTGTGAGGAAACACAATCAAAAACTGAAGAGCATGGGGAGGGGCGGGGTTTTTAACCTCTTTTTGATTGTGTTTCCTGTCAGGTGGAGCCAGTCATCTCTCAGGGTGCCATCCTGGAAGACGACTTGAGAAATCAATCATATAATGTACCTCTAGTTTCGTTTTTGCATGTTATCCTGCCTCTGCATGTACAGAGCCGTGATGGTTTGGAAAATGAAACTAGAATCTCCCAGTACTGTGGTCATCAGGAAACAGACAACCAGGAAGTGTCCAGAACAGAGAAGAATTACAGCAACATCAGAGCAAAAAGAACAATGAGGACATGAAACCAGGACTGCAGTAAGGTAAAGGAAGCTATTTTGCTAAAAAAATAAAAATTCCTTTAGTGACCCTTTAAGTCTGCTCTTAACATTCCCATATACTAATAATCCAAAAACTTAAAGGTACATATATATCAAACAAATAACTAGCTCCTTCATAGTGAACTAGGGTTGTCCTGATAACGATAAATGCTCCGATGCTTCACTCAATAACTGGGCAGTCAGAGATGATCGGTGTGGCGGGGGGGGGGGGGACTTACAAGCACCGATCTCCCTGTAAAGATTTCAATACAGCCTGACAGCTTCTCCCGGACCCCCCCCCCTCCTTTTAGCTGTTTTAGTGAAATCTATACGGCGGTGATCAGTGCTTGTAACTCCCCCCCCCCCCAAAGCTGCACGGATCACCGCTGACTGTCCCTGTATCCTCCATTCGTGCTTCTCTCCCCCTCTGCGCTCCGTGTCCCCCTTCCGTGCTGCTGCTGTTCCCCTCCTCACTCTGTGTCACCCTCCTTTCTTCTGCTTTCTCCCTCCGTGTCACCCTCCATGTCCCCCTCTGCACTCTGTGTCACCCTCCATATCCTCCTCCGCCCCCTCTGTCAGGATGGAGAGCAAAGGTAGGAGCCTCTAAACCCGGCTCCAACCTTTTCCGAATAAACAGTCAGTGATCACTGACTGTCCATTCATATAACTGAAAAATTGTAACCTGTGTTTACGATGTTTCAGTTTATGAATGGAGAGGAACCGCTCGCTGTCTTCTCTCTATTTACTCTCAGTGCAGCCGAGAAAGGGACTTGGAAATCGGTGTCCTTACTCCTTAGGTCCTTTTCTCTGCCTCAAATGGGATATGTCAGAGGTCTGTTAAGACCCCTAATATCTCACCAAATCCCCCCAACAGGGCAAAAAAAAAAAAATTGCAATAAAAAAAAAAAAAAAAACACTGACACCATCCACTCCCCCCTAAGAAAGCATTGTAAAAAAAAAAAAATAAAAAAAAAAAAAAATAAAATAACACATAACAAAAAGTAGTAAAACAGAAAGAAATACTGACACATGTGCCACTGTGACATGACATAATAAAAAAAAAAAAAAAAAAAAAAAAGTATCGGTATTCGTTATCAGCGAGTACTTGGAAAAAAGGTATCGGTACTTGTACTCTGTCTTAAAAAAAGTGGTATCGGGACATCCCTATAGTGAACTGTCTAGTTTACATCCCTCTATATGACCTGTATGGTAACAATGAAGAAAGGTAATTTAGTGAGATGAGAACTAGCTCCATCACAGTGAACTGTCCAGTTCCCATCCTTCTATCAGTGGTCATCAACCCTCTCCTCAGGGCCCACCAACAGGCCAGGTTTTATGTATTACCTTGGGGGGATGCAGACTAGAATACTGCAATCACCTGTGATGTATTTCAGTTATCTTGCAAACCTGGCCTGTTAGTTGGCCCTGAGGACAGGGTTGATAACCACTGCTCTATATGACCTGTATTGTAATAATGAAGAAAGGTCATTTGGCAGGATGGGAACTAGCTCCCATCCTTATACATGACCTGAACACTAGGGGGCAAAATGCCATTCTGTGGGATGGGAACTAACCAGTTCACATTGAGCAAGCTAGTTGCCATCCTCAGAATTTACCAGGTGAATCTGGAGGATGGAAACTAGACCTACATGTTTCACCAAGAGGAGAGAGAATGCAAACGCGTCCTCCATTGACTTCAATGGAAAACACATACAGCGAGGAACAGAGCCCCACTATACAGCGAGGGACAGAGCCCCTCATACAGGAGACAGTCCCGCTCCCTAGTAGAAATTCCAGCAGGAAAAAAACGTGTACATACTTTTCTTACTGAGCAGCCACATTCCCTGTACATACATTTCTTCCAGCGCAGGACAGACCCATATACACCAAAATACAGTACAGCTCCCTGGCAGAAGTTCCTAGAGAAAAAAGCCATGTGAATACCTTTCTTGCAGAGCTGCACTGAGCAGCCGCATTGAATCTCATTCATTTCCTATAGCGCTCTGTATCATGTGACCAAACAGTCACATGGTCTGCTGACATCACCAGGGTCTTTCTCCTGGGTAGGAACTAGCCGCTACAACTTTTGAGAGAAATGAAGAATGTGAACTTTTTGACGACTCAACAATGTGATCTTGTAATCAGGTATTGGTTGGCAGGATTGTATGCAATATGTGAGTGTGGCTAAAAATGTGAAAAAGTGAACACGGCGTGAATCGAGGGGAAGGGGTTCCTCCCATGATACCTCTACTTGTAGTCATTATTACTGCGAGGGGGTTGGGAAGGAGAAATATCTGGATGGCAGTTGTTCACTTGGTGAAGGAGGATATAAATGTTCAGGTGGTGATATTTTTTATTGTGAAATGTGAAGAATACCTCGGTGTAAATAACTCTTCAGTTTGTTTGCATGGCTTCTATAGGTACATAGATAAGGACAGTGGTGGAACAGAAGCAAACTGTATATCCACTTTAGTAGTGTTGTACAGTGTTTGTGTTTCACTTCACAAACCAGTCTGTTCATTTGCTTGGACATGTCACACCACTAGGCTATGTTACACAAGGGTTGAATTTTAAAGCAGCCTGGATGTTGCTATTGGATGCGGATGCATTGTAGGCCTTGTTAGGGGGGGGGTTAAATAACAAACATGTTATACTTACCTCCAATGTGCAGCTCGTTTTAAACAGAGCGGCCCTGAACCTGGTCTTATGGGGTCCCTTGGCGGCTGTCTCTGCTCCCCCTTGCAAGAACTCATCACCTTCATGCGAGCAAGCTTGCATGGTAATGAGTTATTGCGGGCACGCTCACTGTATCACTCGGCCCGGCGCACCGCATCATTGGATGTGATTGACAGCAGCACCAGCCAATGGCTGCGCTGCTTTCAATCAACCAATGAATGAGCCGAGAAGCAAGTTCATGGCATGGGACTTTTGAGGGGTCAGGTAAGAAAACGGGGGCGGTCGGTGCTGCTGCCAAATGAAACAAATGTAGTTCTGTTTGGCTGTACCAGAACTGCACCACAACCATTTGCAGTGCGGGCTTAGGCAATTATAGATTTAAATCAGGAAGTGAGGAAGTAACATAACCTCCTCACTAGGGATGAGCTCTGGCGTGTTCACATGGTACACGTGCACAGCCCGGCATGAAGTCTGCACGGCGCTGCTAATCACAGCCAGGGAGACATTTCCCGATCTCTACAGCCAAGCATCGGGAAATGTCTCCCTGGCTGCAATTAGCGCAGTGCCTTGCAGACTTCCTGGCGGACTCTGCACGTGGAGTGTGCGAACACGCTGGAGCTCATCCCTACTCCTCACCACCTGTCAGCCACCTCTAAAAAGCAATCTAAGTGTGGATCACTTTGTAGAGGTGTGGCACTTGTGAATGAGCCCTTAATTCATGTCAAGCAACACTCCTAATATACCCTGTGAGGTTTTTTTTTTAAACACTTCTGGGGCATTGCAGCCACACCATAAATGTGCTGTACATGCCATAGGAGGCTGCAAGCAACATTTTGTGCTCATTCAGATTTGCAACAGTCCTTGCCATCCTTCTGAAAAGTGATTTGCACAGGATCTCATTTCAAAGGGTGGTTGACAGGCAAATGAAAGTCAATGTATAACCTCTTCCTCACTGTTTTAAAGGTGCTGTAAGCTAGTGCATTGTTGGTTCACTAACCTTTTCCTTCGATTTCCCTTCTAAATGTTTTTTTCTTTGTATGAATTTCTCACTTCCTGTTCCTCCTCAGTAAGCTGTTCTGGCTGACTAACCCCCAGCCAGAACATGGGCGCAAGCTTACTGAGGAGAAACAGGAAGTGAACAATTCAGACAAAGGAAAAAAAAAACATTTAGAAGGGAAATCGAAGGAAAAGGTAAGTGAACCAACAATGCACTAGCTTAAAGGAGCCTATTAAGAAAATAAAAAATGAACCTTTACAACCCCTTTAACCTTGAAAAAAGAACACCAACACCACCTGCATTAAATGCGGTTGCAGCATGACCCCACTCACTTGAATCGGTCATGTTTGGTAGCACATAAAATAAAAAGGCGCCTCTAAGTGCAGAATTAAACCTTTTAATATCCCCAAAAAGGATTAAAACCACTAACAGAATCATAGGTAAAGAGGGACTTGTCATGAATGTATATGATAGGTGATCTGGCATCAGGAAGGTCCCAGTATGTTGCAGCTTGCAGCAGAAAATCAGAGGATAACTGTAACAACTCTATGAAAACAGGAGTGAACCACAACTGCGGATGCAAGGATTCCAATGCGCTTCTTCATGTGACAACTCAGTATTGGCCCCAGGCGTCACTCCTCGCAACAGGAGTTTGGGGGATCTCTACATCATCTCTCTGTCGCATAAAGAGAGGCATTGAGCTACTAAGAATGGACGCATTACAACATGCGACCAGAGCTTAGCGTTTAAAATTATATTATGTACTAAAAGATTGCAATGCACAATTGTACGCTAGTGATTATGAGTATTACATAGCGTTGTGCATTAGGCGACTAAGGGAGAAGGTATAGAATACATCAACCCTTAGCATAGAAAGTTTTAGGCGAACATGTTCCGCAACTTTAGGGCATAGGCCCATATACAAGTAGGAACTTATGTCAGCACGTAGTAAATATGCGTTGTAGCGACAACTGATAGTTGCATAAGAGTAGCAATTTATAGCTTAGGTACTTTGAAAGTACATGTGGTAACTAGAAGTTGTTGCGACAACTATAAGTAACGTATGAGAGGCAATATAGCTTAGATAATTATAATTGCATCTACGAGGTGAATATTGCAAACATAATAGTAATTACATGTGAGAGGCAATATAGCTCAGGTAATAGCAGTTGCATATATGAGGCGAATATTGCACAAGTAACTTGAGTAACTGACCCTTTAAGGTACTCTTTAGTAAACAGTCCTTAGCACAGCAGTGTATCCCAATAAGTTTGTTAATATACAAACGGCATATTTAGTAACACAATTGTAACAGATGGAACACTAGCAGTAGATCTTCTTATAGGACTACAAGTGATAGAATGGCTACTTATCCGTTTGTAGACTTCAATGTATAGGATCGGGGTTCCGTGGTGTAGGGTATTCAGCAAAGGCATCAAGGTTGTAGTAGGTGCAATAGCACTAAAGTTGTAGTTGTTGCCTGGAGCGGTGTTGCAGCATAGGGAGCGATGGCAGCCTGGACGCAGTGAGGTTCTGTTGCTAGCTGGCCATAACGTTGCCTCTATTGTAGCGTGGCCGGAACGGCTGACAATAATAGAACGCCCCTTGGAAGCCAAGTGAATGCGTTTATAGGCAGCAGAGGCGTGGTGCAGTGCATAAGCACTGAATCAGGTAACTGCCGTGATACGGTGCACTTCCGTGTTCCAGGCTGGAACGCATCA
>NC_053499.1:93935577-93938077 GCF_905171775.1 Rana temporaria
AGTACCTGGGCTTGATTCTGGACTCCTCAGAGGCGAGAGTTGTTTTCCCTTCGAACAAATTGCAGACTCTTCAGGCTGCAGTGAAGCTGTTGGCGTCCCGCAGGTGGTCGTCACTGCTCTTTTGAATGCGAGTCCTGGGTCTCATGTTGGCCTCCTTCGAGCCCCAGGCCGAGGCAGGGAAGTCGTTCCTTCCCTTTCACTGGACGGTGATCACGACGGACACCAGCCTGACCGCTTGGGGGGGGAGTTTGGGGTCTACAGTTGACACATGGTCGCTGGACGCAGGAAGAATCCCCCCTGCCGATCAATGTGATGGAACTTTGGGCGATCAGGCGGTGCCTCTCCACATGGTCACGGAGGCTGCAGAATCCAGTAGGACAACGCCACGGCGGTGGTGCATGTCAACCATCAAGGGGGAACAAGAAGCAGCTTTTGAAGTTCGCTCACATCCTACGGTGGGAAGAGCGGAGCGTGCTGGCTCTATAGGTCGTATACATTCCGGGCATAGAAAACTAGCAAGCAACTACCTAATTCGTCAGATGCTGGACCAAGGAGAATGGTCACTGCACCCGGATGTGTTTAGACTCCTTTTCCTGAGATGGGGCACACCAGATGTAGATCTCCTGTCTTCGTTGGTGGCTCCGTGGGGACAGTTTTAATTTTATGGCCCCCCCCGCTAAAGCTTCTTCCGTGTCTGCTTCGCAGAGTAGAGACCGTGGGGATTCCGATGATTCTAATTGCCCCAGATTGGCCCCGGCTTCCCTGGTACACCAAATTGGTAAGACCAGTGGTGGATGTTCCTTGGTGACTACAGATGCGAGAGGACCTTCTGTCGCAAGGTCCTATACTTCATCCTCCTTTACATTCATTGGCTTTAACGGCATGGCTGTTGAAAGTCAGGTGCTAAAGGACCGAGGCCTGTCGGATTCAGTTATTTCCACCATGCTGAGGGCACGGAAGTCATCTTCTCGGAAGATTTATCATCGCACATGGAAGGCCTACATCACTGTGTGAGGAGATGGGGTGGCATCCGTGTGCGTATTAGGTTTCCAGGATCCTAGTGGTTGCAGCGTTGAGTGGAACAAAAACTTGCCTTAAGCACCAATAACGGACAGATATATTTTTTTCAATGACCCTTGGCGGCTCATTCCTTGGTGAGCACGTTTGTGCAAGGGGTTCGACATATGGCCCCTCCGGTTCGACCACTGATGCCTCCGTGGGATTTGAATCTGGTGCTCTCGGTACTTCAGAAACCACCGTTTGAGAACATTAGAGAGATTCCCCTATTGACACACTCTCAAAAAGTAGCCTTTCTGGTGGCTGTTACATCTGCCAGGAGGGTTTCTAAGTTGGCGGCCTTGTCTTGCAAGTCTCCCTACTTGATCCTCTACAAGGGTAAGGTGGTGCTATGTCTGCATCCTTCGTTTCTCCCTAAGGTTGTTTCGGCTTTTCATCTAAATGAGGACATTGTGCTTCCATCCCTGTGTCCTCAGCCGTCGCACCCCAAAGAGGTTGCTTTGCATTCCTTGGATGTGGTCTGAGCTCTGCGGGTGTATCTGTCTGCTACGGCTCCGTTTTGGAGGTCAAACTCACTGTCTTTGTGGGTGGTTGGTCCAAAGAAGGGCCTGATGGTTTAGTGGGCCACCAGATGGATCAGACAGATCATGATTCAGGCTTATGCCCTAAAAGGGCGGATGCCTCCCTTTCCTGTCACGGCGTATTCGACCAGGGCAATAGGTGCTTCCTGGGCTTTCCGACATCTGGCGTCCATTTCCCAGGTGTGTAAGGCGGTGACATGGTCGTCCATTCACACTTTCACTAAATTTTACAAGGTTGATGTTAGTGCATCTGCGGATGCTTCCTTCGGCCGCAAGGTTTTGCAGGCGGCTGTTTAAGGTTTAAACTCCTCCGTTGAGGAGCTCTGGTTGTTTGGGTGGAGTTTGTTTGCTTGCTGTTCCCACCCCTCATTTTTGTGACACTGCTTGGGGACGTCCTTAAGGTCAAGATTAATGGAGCTGTGTCCGTTAATGAACGAAAGAGAAAATAGGATTTTTGTACAAGTTCATTGACGGACACAGCACCCACCCCTCCTATTTATGTTTATACTGCTTGTTGACAAACTGAGCTGCTGGATGCAGTGCGAGGGGTCATAGCCAGTAGGACCGCCCCCTGGGCGGTACTGTTAAGCTTTGCTGTTTTTACATGTTTTTGCCTAGTTCCTGATAGAAGGCATATAACCCTAAGGTCAAGATTAATGGAGCTGTCAATGAACTTCAGAGAAAGTACAAAAATCCTATTTTTTCCTCCGTCTGCAGAATCGGACCATAGCGCGGACCGATGAGATCGGGTGTCAGCAGATGTTCATCCACTGACACCCGCTATCCCATAGGGATACATGTATGTCCGTATTTCACCCGAAAATGGATGGATGAAATACGGACATACTGTTTGCATGAGTGAAAGGGGCCTAATACGGTATTTTTTACCTTTCACACAAAAC
>NC_053499.1:94928077-94935577 GCF_905171775.1 Rana temporaria
GTAAATGGCTATTTTCATTCGTTGAGCTAAAATTAAAAAAGTAGGTAACTATTGGATAATTCTGTTTTACTAGTAGTAGTGTCTGCTGTGTTAAACCTGATCTACTTTTTCTTGGCTCTCTATTAGGAAAAATACAGCCATCTCTTTTTTTTTTAAATACAGCTTTTGGTTACCTGTTAGTGGTGCAATAAAACTGTAAATTTGGATATTTTTTTTTTTTAAGGTGTCAAACTAGTATGTGATTTTTTTTTTTTTTTTACACGCAATCAAAGTGTTGTGTATGTACGTGTCACTGGCCCTATTGTAGCAATAAAGGTTTACATTTGGTCCTAAATGTGACATACCATTTCACACCATTTATCACTGTAATATTCAGCAGTAGCTTGCTTTCCCAGTCACCAGCTGAAATTCTTAACCAATAACTGCTTTCTTTTCAATTAAACTTGTTTCAAATGTCTTCAGCAGCCTTTCCGTTTGACTTCTTCAGTATGTGTCAAAGGCACAGCTTATGGGGAAAATCCTAAGTCCACATGGTTATTCAAACAACTTTAACTTTTCTCTGTTCTCTACTCAATTTGTGGTGTTTTGCCTGAGAGGCCGGTTAACCCTTTTTCATTTTTTAACGGTTAACAATCTTTGTACTTCATGAAACAGGATTTAACTATTGTGGCCCATTTAATAAGGTTTGTGAGCAAAATTGTATAATGCTAATGATTTTTTTCCTTGAAACAGCCCTCTAATTTGAATATCTGGCAGACTTAATTACTTTTTACAAAATTAACCTGCTGACTTTTCTCTCTAGTAGCTACAGTTTTTTCTTTTGTTTTGCACTAGCTCATATTTTTGTCCCAGTACATTGCTTTTTTAGTATATACCAGATGGGCCCAACACAGAACCTTACGATATGATTTGACTGAATATATTTAACAATTACGACCATTTCATTTTACTGCTTTTTGTCCTGCAACCTGAGGTTAGAATAAAAAATAGAAATAAAAAATATATAGTGTAAACTTTAATAGTGGGAAAGTCAATGCTTCTAAAATTAGTGTAATCAGTTTAAGTTGCTTAAAGACTTGTATGTTGCTGGTCACTCAAACCTTCATGCCGTGCTATAGGTCATACTGCTACTGAGAAAATGCTGCAAACATTGTCTCAAGTATTTCTGCCGAACTCTAAGGATCCGCAACAGGTTTTGTACTTGCACTGCAGTAGTATTTTTCTAAGAAAAAAAGGGTAACCCACCCAGAAGATAATGGTGGAGGGTGATTAAGTAGCCACAGTATGAAAATACCTGCAGCAAAATGTTACAATGGCTATATACAGGCTGGAAACAAGCAAACGTTCCAGCCACTATCTTGCATGTTTTCTTTTTGACATCTTGCATTCTCCCTCCACACAGATCTCCATCTCCTGAACCTATTTATAATAGTGAGGGGAAGCGTCTTAACACGCGTGAGTTCAGGACACGAAAGAAATTGGAAGAGGAGCGTCACAACCTGATCACAGAAATGGTGGGGTTAAATCCAGACTTTAAGCCACCTGCAGACTACAAGTGAGTAGAAGTTTAAGGGTATAATTTTATTTTGTAGTGTTTAAAATGTTAGTGAAAATTATTCTAAATCACGACTGTATATCATATTTTCAGTCTAGTTGCATAGCTAAGGTAGCTAAGTTCGAAAGTAGACTGGTATCCACATTTAATCTCCCAAATTCAACTGCAGCTCTGGTTCAAAGAAATTTCAAAATAACTCACAATTGGCAGTTAACAATTTTGTTGAAGTGGTTGTAAGTCTCCTTTCACACTGGGGCAGTTTTCAGGTGCTTTAGTGCTGGAAATGGCCTCTGCTAAGCGCCTGAAAACCGCCTCCCATTCATTCCAGTGTGTCTTTTCACACTCAGGCGGTGCGCTTGTGGGACGTTTCAAAAAGTCCTGCAAGCCAGCATCTTTGGGGTGGGTTGGGAGCACTGTATCCCCTGCCCATTGGAATGAATGGGCAGTGCTTTTAAAGCGCCTGAAAAGCAATTTGAAAGTACTGAAAAAAGTTTTTAACACTTTTTTGGGGGGAGTGGAAAAAAAAGCGGAAAACTAACGGGGCTCGTTCAGTCTGAAGGTACTCCTAAAAACGTTTTTTAAGCTTAAAATGATTCTAAAGGCAGAAGGTTTATTTTAATTAATGCCTTCTATGCATTAAGACAGGGGTGTCAAACTTCATTTAATTGTGCGCCGCATCAGCATTATGATTGCCCTCAAAAGGGCCAGCTGTATCTGTAAGATTAGATGTCCATCGTATCTCCTCCCCTTTACATTAGATGTCAAGAGCCACCCCACCATCAGAAGTTGAGTCCCCCACTCTCCCTTATATCAATGTACCCCCCTTTCCTTATGCTACTGTTGGGAAGAAGCTGGATGCATTGCTTGAAAGCAGAAAGTAAGGGTCTGGAGGAGGAATAGAGGAGGGCTGGAGCTCTCCTGCAGCTGCAGGAGAGGTGCGAGGGCCACATGAAATGGCCTTTGACACCTGTGTATTAAGATGAAAAACCTGTGTACAGCAGCCCCCTAATACTTGCCTGAGCCCAATCTTCCTCCAGCTATGTGAAGGAGTGTCTTGGTCAAAATCACACCTGAGCAGTACAGAAGGCATCTTGAAGCTGCCATTACCAACAAAGGATTTTGTACTAAGTATTAAATTTAATTTGGCCTGTTCATTCCATTTATTTACACAACTTAATTTCTCAACTTTTGTTTTGATTTCTTGGTATGGATTGCATGGGTTGTTACCGACGTGGTGAATATTTAATGACAATAGCACATTTGGTGATACAGTAGAACATTGGTTAACAAGTAATGCGGTTAACAAGCGCTTTGAAAGATGAGCAACACATTTAAGAAGACAGGTAGCGGATCTCCTTAGATATAAGGCTGAAGCGGTTTTGCAATATGCAGAGAAGATGACATATGATTCAGGTGATAAATGTGGGAAGTTACTAGCAAAAAAATTGAAAAAATTACAGTCACGGTCATATATCCCATTTATTAAAACCAAAGATAAAAAACTCCACCTTTCAAAAGAAATAGCACAAGAATTTAGGAAATACTACGCCGCGTTATATAACCTTCAAGGGAAGGAGAACCCCTCTGGGGCTGTGGAGAAATATATATCCTCAGCAGGTCTGACTAGATTAACATCTCCAGAGCGAAGGGATTTGGGAAAACCAATTACTCTGGAGGAAGTGCAATCAATAATGAAAACAATAAAACATGGTAAAGCCCCAGGCCCAGACGGGTTCACCATACAATATTATAAAAGCTTTAGTACACTATTAGGGACCTATATGACTAAATTGTTTAATACAGTAGGACAAATTAGAATGTTACCCCCGGAGACGTTACTAGCACATATTACGATTATCCCAAAAGAAGGGAAGGATCCAGGGGCATGTACTAGTTATAGACCAATATCATTAATAAATGTAGACATTAAAATTTTGACAACGATTTTGGCATCCCGCATACAGCCCTATCTATCAAAACTGGTACATTTGGATCAGGTTGGGTTTATACCAACTAGAGAAGCGAGAGATAGTACTATTAAAGTGTTAAACTTAATAAACCAAGTAAAAAAAAAAGAAGATATCGAGTGTTTTCCTGAATTCGGATGCAGAGAAGGCATTCGATAGAGTGAATTGGGAGTTTAGGCTGGGAACAGTAAAACAAATGGGATTAGGAGAGCGGATGGCGGGGGTGTATGCGGGACCCAGAGCTTTGGTAAAAGTGAACCGGGTGTACTCTGAGCCTCTAGCAATCACAAATGGTACTAGGCAGGGCTGCCCCCTGTCGCCTTTATTATTTGCATTGACATTAGAACCATTATTAAATAAGATTCGACAGAACAGAGATATAGTGGGTATTCAATTAGGAGGGAGGGAATATAAAGTATCGGCTTACGCAGATGACATGCTCTTCTCCCTAACAAAACCACAGATATCCCTTCCAAATTTAATGAAAGAAGTAGAACTTTACGGGAGGATGTCAAACTTCAAAATAAATTATAGTAAATCTGAAGCAATGGGGGTCGCTCTGCCAGGGTCGATTAAGAATGGTTTGGAATTTAGTTTTAAGTTTAAGTGGACGACGAGGGCATTGAATTATTTGGGCACTCAAATGCCACCAGACTTAAAGGATACTTTTGAACTAAATTTTAAACCATTATTGGGTACAATTAGAATAATGCTAGATGGATGGAGTAGAGGGATGCACTCTTGGTTTGGGAGATCTAATATTTTGAAAATGAGTGTAGTGCCAAAATTTTTATATCTTTTTCAAGCTCTACCAATTCAGATCCCCATGTCGTACTTCAATCAAATTCGGGCCTTATTTACAAAATTTATATGGGGGAGTAAAAGGCCCAGGATCGGTAGGAAATTATTGATCCTACCCAAGAAGGTGGGAGGGATATCAGCACCGGATATGTTAAAGTACTATCAAGCAGTCCAGTTGGGAAGGATAGCAGATTGGAGTAGACATGGGGATTATAAATTGTGGATCACTATAGAGCAACAAATGTGCCCTGTACCGTTAGATAGGGCAATATGGTGCTATTCTGCGTTACCCCTTACAGTTAAAACTCACCCAACGATAGGACCAACTTTATGGACTGGAAATAAAGTATGTCATAACCCGAATTTTTCAACTAATAATTCCCCCCTCTACCCAATAATAGGAAATCCAGAATTCCAACCTGGTATGGAATCCCATATACTCAAGAAATTAAAAGAAAAGGGTAGATTTCAAGCCTCCCACTTTCTGGGTGAAAGGGGGTGGATGACAATAGGAGAAATAGCACAAGGGGGAGGGAGCGGTGGGATACCGATATGGCAAGCGCGACAGGTACGACATTTTCTGGAGACTCTGGATGGTGCAGAAAAGTATAAACGGGCACTTACAAAGTTTGAGGAGTATTGTGGAGGAAAGGAACCACTAGCCCATATGGTCTCTAAAATGTATATATTATTGACTGCACCACCAGAAGACTTTAGAATGTCGAGCCTAGTAAAATGGGAGAGAGATTTAGGCCAAGTTTTTTCCCCAATACAAAGCCAAAATATTATAAATTAAGCATTAAATTCTTCAAGATGCACGAAAATACAAGAATTAAATTATATAATATTAACAAGATGGTACTATACGCCAGCGCGTTTAAACACATTTTTTCCTGAAATGTCAGATAGATGTTGGAGAGGCTGTGGGGAGAAAGGGACAATGCTACATACATTCTGGGGATGTCCAATAATACAACAATTTTGGGAAACAGTACGGAGAATTACACAAGTATTTACGGAATATCATATTCCAGATGACCCCTCGTTTTTTCTACTACATCATGCTGAAATATATCCGGTGAGATATAAGGGATCAATGATGTGTCATTTGATAAATGCGGCGAAAAGTTGCATTGCAACAAAATGGAAAGACCCCAAGGCACCTCCAATATCTATGTGGCTGAAAAAAGTAAGGAAAATAGGGATAATGGAGAAACTCCTCCCAAAAACAATAGATAAGAAAGAGCAAATTAAAATGATATGGGCACCTTGGGAATTATTTTTACAGTCGGAGGAAGGTAAAAAGCTATTAGGAGAATAGGATAAAGGGTAGTAGATGGAAGAAAGAAGGAAAATAGGAGAGAGAACATTTCGCGCACGGTGGGAGGACAGCGGAAGAGGGGAGGGTTGTATTGTCTTATTAATTTTTTTTTTTTTTTTTTTTGTTTAGTTATTCATTTTAATTTTTACCCTTTTTTTTTTTTTTCTTCTCTTCTCCTAATTCTTCTCTCCGGCCTGAGGATATAGATGGCTGGAGGAGGGGAATGGGGAAGAAGGGGGTCTAGAGGTAGGGATAAGGGGGGAGGGAAAGGGGGGATAAAATGAGGAAGGAAGTGCTGCGGGGATAAGGAGTACTTTAGATAAAGAATAAATGGATATTTAGGGGGAGATGGAATACTCGGGTAGTCTGAAATTTAGTTTAGAAGTAGAAAGTATTTGGCCTCTCATAGAGGAATGGATTGAAACTAGTAGTGATACAGATATTATGAACAGTAAATAGAGTTGAAGAGAGAGAATAAATATAATATCCATATATATGTTGATGTATAGGACTGTGTTTAGTCCTCTTCTTATGTTTCCTGTATCACTTTCTTGCTTTCTGTTTTCTTGGAAAAGAAACAAAATAAAAAGGAGAATTTGAAAATGAAAGATGAGCAATTTTTCTTTTTAACTTCTGACTCGGTTTGCGAGTGTCTCCCAAAACTAGCAGAATTCAAGCTAATGGGGTGTGCAGTTCGGCATTTGACCAGAGGTGCAGGGGCACCGATGACACTCTGAACGGTTCCGAGCCGTTCGGAAATGCTCAATCACTCAAATACTTGGTACCGAGTGTTTCAGAGTTCAGCCGATCAGTCCCCGGGTATTTCCGAGGCAACTCGAAGCCCCTCACCTCTGACCACATGCAGTAAAAGGTTGATGCGGAATAATGGCAATAATATTCTATTGACTTCTATGGGGAACTTGCTTTGATATGTGAGTGCTTTGGATTACAAACATTCTCCTGGAATGGATTATGCTTGTAATCCAAGGTTCCACTGTGTATATTTACCTAGAAAAATTGTGTTCCATACTTATTTTACCCACTCCGCTGTATGTTGCGTTACTATAGTGAAAATAAATTGCTTCAAACAAAACTCCATATCAAATTAAATCTGGCAAAGGTGAATAGAGTATAGGCGCGGTCCCCTCAACTTGCGCTGCGAGATCCCATTGGTCCCTGCTGTCTTCTGGGACCTGTCTCTTCCAGAAGACGGAGGCGGCGCTGGAAGTGGCGTAGATGGCCGCACGTGGCTTGGCTATCTATGTCTGAAAGTGGGAGCAAAAGCGGAAGTTCAATTTTTGGGTACTACTCCTCTTTAAAAACAAATCTACAGACCCTATCTTGTTTGAAACCCAGGAACCGCCTGTATATCAAATAGTCTAAATCCAATGTGCTACTCCATAATTGTAGTCACCATGTGAGCCATCACCATTTAAAAAAAGGCACGCTTACCAGACTGAAATGACCCCACTACAGTATGATTCACCTGTTGTAAACACTTCAGCAGGAACACATTCAGTTCACACCCATTGGTTTCAATATGTCAGGCTGGCTTTCTCCCCCCAGGATTAGTCGAGACAAGTTTATATACCTTGGCAGAATTTATTTCTTGGCCATTTTTTCAAATAATATGAACACAACCTTTTACATTCATAGTTCATTCATTTATTAATCAACTGCGTTTTCTTTTTTTTTTAAATCATAAGGACAACAAAAACTACTCAAATGACCCTGATCAAAAGTTTACATACCTTGGTGATTTTGGCCTGATACTATGCACACAAGTTGACACAAAGGGGTTTGAATGGCTATTAACCACTTCAGTACAGGGATTTTATACACCCTTCCTTCCCAGA